>NC_140171.1:37187642-37220142 GCF_963971535.1 Notolepis coatsorum
GTTTATTTTTCAATGTGCCGCTTTAGATTCAGACACAATGGAGAGTTAGCTTGCATACATTCCATGTGTCTGACGGGTCAGGCTATGGTTAGATTTAGGGTTGGGCATATGGTTAAGGTCAGGGTGAAACAAGTGTGTGTGTGTGTGTGTGTGTGTGTGTGTGTGTGTGTGTGTGTGTGTGTGTGTGTGTGTGTGTGTGTGTGTGTGTGTGTGTGTGTGTGTGTGTGTGTGTGTGTGTGTGTGTGTGTGTGTGTGTGTGTGTGTGTGTGTGTGTGTGTGTGTGTGTGTACTACTACTACCTGTGTGTAGGTATCCTCCTGTCCCCGGCCACCAGGGTGACGTCACACAGCTGTCTGCTCCTCAGGTAGCCCTCCATCTTCCTGAAGGTCAGGTCGGCGTGGGAGCGAGAGATGAACACACAGTCCTCTGGACAAACACACGCCTCCATTGACACGCATGAGGACAGCGTGGCACTGCTGTGTGATGTCCTGCATGCACACACACACACACACACACACACACACACACACACACACACACACACACACACAGGTTTTGAGTTCATGTGTTGAGGATCTCTTGTCAACACAGGGTTATATGACAGGTGTGTGGACAGAACTCCAAAGCACTTGGTGTGTCATCGATTCTCTCTCTCTCTCTCTCTCTCTCTCTCTCTCTCTCTCTCTCTCTCTCGCTCCCTCGCTCTCTCGCTCTCTCTCTCTCTCTCTCTCTCTCTCTCTCTCTCTCTCTCTCTCTACAGGGTTATTGTGTGTCGCCAGCAGCGGACAAAGCCTTTTTAATGGTGTAATTACTAGGCGTAAATGACCAGATAAATATAGCCCACTTTAAAGGGATGCTGCCAATTAAAAGGCTATGGGAGCCGGGCCCATAGGACACACACACTCATTTACTCTGCTCCCCGACGGCTCCCAGGAGCACTGTATCTACCCCGACAGAAAGGGAACACGGAGGGGGTTGGAGCCAGAATGGCTCCGACATTTGCTATTTCACCACCAGTGAAATAGTTGGGGCCCAGGGCTGTTACTGTATGTCTTACTCTTCGAACTGAGCCAATGGTGTGTGTGTGTGTGTGTGTGTGTGTGTGTGTGTGTGTGTGTGTGTGTGTGTGTGTGTGTGTGTGTGTGTGTGTGTGTATGTGTGTGTGTGTGTATGTGCGTCGTGCATGCGTGCGTGAGAAATGCCTCAAAGATAAATGGTGAAGTATGGCTTCTCTCTCACCCACTGGCCAGCATGGCTAGCATGTGTGTGTGTGTGTGTGTGTGTGTGTGTGTGTGTGTGTGTGTGTGTGTGTGTGTGTGTGTGTGTGTGTGTGTGTGTGTGTGTGTGTGTGTGTGTGTGTGTGTGTGTGTGTGTGTGTGTGTGTGTGTGTGTGTGTGTGTGCGTGCGTGCGTGCGTGCGTGCGTGCGTGCGTGCGTGCGTGCGTGCGTGCGTGCGTGCGTGCGTGCGTGTGTGTGTGTCCAAAGCCCAGGATATTGATTGAGGCTCTGTCTAGTATATAACAATACACAATCTACCTTAGTTTGGACCAAAAACACCTCTGATAAAACAGGAGATACGGTACAAATAGAACACACACACACAATGCATGACAAAATTGGAAAAATGTGGCACACTGAATAAGTAGATTTAATGTACCAGTGTTTCACACTGAATAAGATGCTCCCAGTAGATGTACCAGTGTTTCACACTAAATAAGATGCTCCCAGTAGATTAAATGTACCAGTCTTGTACCAGGGGCTACAGTGGCTCAGGAGGTAGAGCGGTTGTCTGGTAAATTGTAAGGTTCCCGGTTCGATTCCCGCCCCTCCGTCGAATATAAATGCACCATTTACACTGAATAAGATTCCTTCACACAGGCCTTCTCCAGGGTGAGCTTGAAACACTGGTACATTAACACTTTCAGTGCCCAGCAGGGGGTGCTCATTTAGTGCTTGAATGCCCACCATCCACTCCAATGTTAACGTTAATATCGCCTAATCTATGTTTTAAATTATGTGTCTAATCTGCCCGACTAATTTTCCAGTCAACATTGTCGAAGCGGATTGTTTTTCTATCGGTTCATTTCCGTTTTCTAGCATTTTGAAAAGCCCTCGTTTTCAAGAAAAAAAAAGAATCCCTGATGTACTGTAATATTGTAGAACGTTGTAATTTTTCTGCCTATTTATGAATCGTTTTCAAATAAACGCTAGATTATCGATAGTATATGTGTACGCATGCACGCTGGTGCCGCACGCTGAAAATCGATTATCCTAGTTCCTGATCACTCGCACAGTCAAACAGCCTGGGGGACACATATGGGAAAAGCTTATATCTCCGTGAAAACGGGTCTGATCATCCCAAGACTGGTAAAATAGATTCCTTACCTGAGATCAGATGGTATCCAAATGGATTATTCCAATTCCTGATCGCCATTCCAAAAATCAATCCTTTTATTGATCCCACGCGTATACTGTAAAACACAGTAACCACGCTGTGCTGAGGGTCCAGCATGAAGCTGATCGGCGCCGGTTACATGCGTGAGAAGTAAAACGTGGATTCCGGGTTTTTTTTTCTCATGTATTTTCATTGAGTCCAATCCAAAAGGGTGAATTACCATCTGGGAGACGATAGGGGGCGCTTTTTTCACATCTGAGCGCCTGAGGTGGCTGATTTACCAACGGTAGACTCGCTTGATGCAATATGAATTCAGAACGCTAATAAAAAAAATATACGAATATTCTCGTTATGGGCATTCAACCCGCGGGGGTAAACCCGAGAAATCTCGGTTTGGGCATTCAAAGTGTTAAAGGGGCACTTCAGCAAAAAACAATGCTGACTTATTTTGCACATAATGTCACGCACATCCAAAAACCCTAAACTGTTTAGCACACATTCATTTAGTTTCACAGTTATTAAATTAGTTTGAATATGGCCACCATTGATGTCATTGGGGACACGGAGCCCCTGTGTTAATTACAGCAACATGAAATTATAAGGTAGCAAGCTGTCCCTATAAGACAAGGTATTGCTATTTTTCCATCTACAAAAAGTTGTAGTGTGTCTGAGTTGGTATAGGCCTCTGTAGCAGAGATACCAATCGATCACTGTGTAACCACTCTACCCTGTTAGTCTTCCTCTTATCCTCTTCTATTCTTCATCCTCAACACATCTCATCCATCACTGTGTAACCACTCTACCCTGTTAGTCTTCCTCTTATCCTCTTCTATTCTTCATCTTCAACACATCTCATCCATCTTCCCCTCCTCCCTTCTCCATCCCTGTTTCCATCTTGGCCTCTGCATTTTTTTCTCCTGGTCTCTAAGCGTGTGTGTGTGTGTGTGTGTGTGTGTGTGTGTGTGTGTGTGTGTGTGTGTGTGTGTGTGTGTGTGTGTGTGTGTGTGTGTGTGTGTGTGTGTGTGTGTGTGTGTGTGTGTGTGTGTGTGTGTGTGTGTGTGTGTGTGTGTGTGTGTGTGTGTGTGTGTGTGTGTGTGTGTGTGTGTGTGTGTGTGTGTGTGTGTGTGTGTGTGTGTGTGTGTTCTATGTGCATGCACGTGTGTGTGTGTGTGTGTGTGTGTGTGTGTGTGTGTGTGTGTGTGTGTGTGTGTGTGTGTGTGTGTGTGTGTGTGTGTGTGTGTGTGTGTGTGTGTGTGTATGTGTGTGTTTGTAGGGGAGTGGTGTGGCTGAACGTTGCCAGAGGAGGTGGCTTTGAAGTGGGAGACCGCCGCCTTCCAGTCCCCTTAATTGAGCCTGGCAGCCATTTAACATGGACACATGTGTGTGTGTGTGTGTGTGTGTGGATCAGCACTGCAGCCAGATTTTTGTTCACCCCTGCACTGAATGTGCACACACACACACACACACCCCATCCTCAGCGATTTGTTATTTAGCTTCATTAACGATTGAGCCAACAGTGCTGTAGTGCAGGAGGAACATTAGAACGTAGGCAGCAGCTCAGTGCTCTCAGTTAAACAGCAGCGTTTCTGTAATTTTGCGTGTGTTAAGTTCACTAGTTCAAGCACTAGGTGCATGTAGAGTGTACACTGCGAACGAGCCAGACTACTTAATATGGGTGTCAGACAGTGTTACATCTCTGAAAGCCTGGGCCCTCATTTATCAATAATGCGTAGAAAGTGTTCTATTTTTGTTCCTAAGCACGGAATTTAGAATGTCTCTACGCACAGAAAAATCGTGATTTATCAAACGTGCGTACACAGGTCCTACGCACACCTGCACACGATTTTAAGTATTTGCATACAGAACCGCCTCTAATTAACCATATATGGTAATGAAACACCCCCATGGAATGTAGAATAATGGACTAAGTGGACTTGAAACTTCACTGAGAGCGAGTCCTCCGTGATCACTGATCAATCTCGCTCTCAGTGAAGTTTCAACGGAGGTCATCTATTCTACCAACAAATTGAAGCTAGAGAGCATTTCGTTGTGACCAATCTTATTTGGAAACATGACACAAAATAATAGTATTTAGCTTTTTATTTTAAACAATATTTAATCGCATTTGGAGGTGGGTGTTCTGCGTCTGCCCCCGGTACCAAACAAGCAGGCCAACTGCGCTCTAAAGGGCTCTTGTTCACGTGTGAGCATTGCACTCCTGTTGGGTCGTTCGTTGGGTTGGTCAGAGTCATATTAACTATGGCTTCAGTGGATAACCCCGATCACCTGCATTTAAGCGATATTTTAATTACAGATACCCCAGTAATAACATTACAATTTAATTCAATACAATGCGTGCCTTCCTCCCGGTCACCAGCAACGACATGTATCAGCCAAATAAAATGCACATCGCAACATTTTGGAATCCCTTTCTATTCACATAACTGAATTTGTGATGGAGCTTTGACAGCTACATGGGTGGTACAGTAACAGTCTATTGCTCGATCCATCTCCAATATCACGATGGACCGTGCCGGTGGCCAAAGACCCGAGGGTGGAGAGGACTTGAATGTGCATGGGGATGGCATTTGTGCGTTTTGTTCCACGCTCCAATTTGGGACCCAAGTTGCGGTACAAATCAAGGAGAATGTGTCTCGGGTAGCGGACTCTAGTTAATATTATGTTCTCTCTGCAAATATACTGTCCTATCTGAAAACAGCTCCCTGCGGAGCGCAGTCAGCGCACCCCGTAGTATTCCGATAACGCTATTATAGATAAACCATGCTGCATTCATTCAGAAAGAAAGACCTATTCCAAAAGCTATTCATGGGTGTCGCTATTTTACAAGTCTGTCTCATGTGCAGTCTTCATATTCTACCGCTGGGCGCCATGTACGCAAGGTCTGAGCTGTGCATCGATATACGCACAATCTCAAGCACACGTTCAAATTGATAAGTCCCACACTTTGCTTAGAAATGATCGTACGCACGGTTTACGCACATATCTGTGCGTACGCACCATTGATAAATGAGGGCCCTGGACTCTAACTCCACTGGAGTTATAGGGCCATGCAAAATTAATTGTTTGGCTCCGGTTGCCGACCGACCCTGCCGATTTATGTGCAACCCAAATATATTTTATGAGTTTAAAAAAATATATATATATATATAATATATATATATATATAAGTTTTATTAAATCTTAGTAAAAAAGTGCAGTCCGGGTGCTCCAGTAGCACACCATGTTACCGCGCTCGCGCGGGACTCCGTGCTGCGTCACGGATCTGGTTGACTCCGAGTTCGATTCCCGGACCCGCCGTCATTTGCCGAATGTCTCCCCCTGCTCTCTCTCCCGTTTCACCCTGCAACTGTCGGTCATGCTTGACCAGGAAAGCGATAAACGCTAAAAAATAAAGTTTAAAAAAAAGAAAAAGAAAAAAAAGTGCAGTCCATGTCAATAATGAGAATATATAAAAAGCAAGTATTTCACAATATTTGCACAGCTCTCTGACGTCAGGATATTTAGTGAGTAGTATTTAGGGGTGGCATTTTTAACCCATTCATTGCCAACCACGAGTATAGTCGGGTTAACTCGCCATCGCTTCCGTGCCAATCACGTGTCGGGTTTTAATCGTTATTTTTTTTATTAGCGATATCCATTCATTTTTCATCCATCCAGCCTGACGTTATCATTGGGAATGGGTCTGAGCTCGCAAAGGGCAAATACCGCCGCCTATCGTCTCCCGGATGGTATTGCACATCATTGGATTGGATTGGCTGGGACTGTGCATCAAAAAAATAAGTCCGGTCCAGGTTTTACTTCTCGGGGCATGCAGCTGGATACTATTCCATTGAGTCCCCCCCACTGGGAGTATCGTGGATCATTGTGCTTTGGACTATAACGTTGGATCAATGGACGTGATCGATATTTGGAATGGCGATCAGGAATTGGATAAATCTTTTCGCATGACATCAGATGTGAGGTAAGGCCTTTATGTTACAAATCTTGGGGTAATCAGATGTTCCCATCACCGCCATCGGAGTGTGTGTGTGTGTGTGTGTGTGTGTGTGTGTGTGTGTGTGTGTGTGTGTGTGTGTGTGTGTGTGTGTGTGTAGGTTCACGCCGACCAAAGTACGGAGAAGCGATTTTTCAGACGCCACTTCTCTTCGTGCATAAGGACACATATAATATCGATTACGGCTGACTCCTATTAATCGATTAGTCGACTAATCGGTCGAAAGGAGCCGTAGTCGACTGGCCAACCTCTTAGTCGAATATAATAATTTTTTTTTTTTTTATCATTCTTTCCAAAAGTAAAGAGGCCTAGAAGCGTGGCTAACGCTAATGGCACGCATACCAGAGGTTAACTGCCTACGAAAATGGCACAGAGGCACTGAAAGAGGATTTCACCCATCTAATGAACACACTAGACTAGACAAATATCAAGATGTATCCATCAATGGACCAATTGCATGCTTTTGCAGAGGACAAGAAGCCTTCAGTCGACTCCTTCAGACATCAAGCACCCCCCACAGCCCAAATGGAATGATAACAAATTAAAAAAAAAAAAAAAATAATTTAAAAATATTATATATATATATATATATATATATATATATATATATAATATATATTTTTTTTTTTAAGTCGACCAATAGTCTACTAACGGCAAATTTTGGCCAATCCTAGTCGACCATCCAAATCCTTAGTCGGGGACAGCCCTAATATCGATAATCTAGCGTTTATTTGAAAACGATTATATTATAAATCAAGCGACAATGGCACGTTTTTTTTTTTCTTTTTTTTTAATCTTTTTCCCCCACATTTTTCCTCCGATTTTCTCCCATCCCAATGTTAGTCGTTATGCCAATTCCCAATCCCCTTCCTGGTCGCTGCGCACTTACCCCCCACAGTCGGTCTGGGAGAGTGGAGGCTATCACGTGCTTCCTCCGACACACGTCTAGCCAATCAACCGCTTCTTTTCACCTGGCAGCGCGGACTCTCACTGAGAGCGTGTAACGTGTGGAAGGATCACACTACCGCCCTTAGATCCTATCCGCGCTTAGCAGGCGCCCCGACCGAACTGTAGGAGTCGGGGCGACCCGGACCCACCCCGCCAGCTTCTCCCACCCTCTAATACTGCCAATTGTATTAGTGTGAACGGCCAGCCAAGCTGGTGACAACCCCGGAGCTGTGAACAGGCGAATCCAGCGTCTCCGGGGTTGGTGACGAACGCAATCTCCGTTACGCCACCTGACCGCCACGACAATGGCACGATTTCTAAGGAAATACATTTAAGCTCGATTTGCTGGAGTTTATTGAGATGAGACAGAACGCTCTAGAAATATATTGATATTCATCACGGTATAAAATGGAAATCTATGTATGAAAAAAATTTCAGTTTCGTGCATGTTGACTGGAAGCAACTCATTGACGATCACTGTGTTATTTAGATCTATTGCTATTATATTTTATATGTTTTAAGTACTCGCAAATAAGTCCTATTCTCCATTGGATATAGCGTTGGCACGGAAGGGCCATCAGCAGAGGCGCTGTTGGCCCAGAATGAGTTAATACTACTAACATTGTACTTTTGTAGTACAGTGTCTTTGTATTTTTAACCTTTAGTATTATGGATATTAAACATGCTGGCAGAGTACATGCATCCATGTTGTCGTGAAACATTTTATTAAATAGAATTCCCTATCCATAGTCGCCGTGGGAAAAAATTAAATAAAAAATCTAATTAAATAAATTCCCTACCTACCCATGGCCTTAACTGACAACCAACAGGAAGTTCAGCAACCAAACAATTTATTTTGTTAGGCCTCATCATCCCAGCTAAGAGGTGTCGGAGGCGGCACAAGGAAAGAAAGATAAACTGGTAAGAGAGCTGGCTTACGAGCAAGACTATGAGCTACACACACCAGCCCTGCCTAACACTAACACACCAGCCCTGCCTAACACTAACACACCAGCCCTGCCTGCCTAACACTAACACACCAGCCCTGCCTAACACTAACAAACCAGTGCTTGTATTTTATCATTGAGCGACAGGATGGTTGTGTTTTGACCTTGTGTTATGTACCAGGAGCTGATCACTCCTGTGTCACTGTGCAGGCAGGCCTGATTACTCCTGTGTCACGGGGCATGCAGGTGAGGGCTGCCAATTAGCCAATTAGTGCTGATTGGTTACCTGCTGGGAGCTTTAAAGCCAGCCCTAGTAACACACATGCAGAGTCGGTGCTTAGAGGGAGAGCTGTCACATTCTTCCAGTCCGTGTCCGTTGGGTTTACATTAGTACATTAGTTTACATTTACATTAATAGTTCCTTGCTATAGTAGCATTTTGAGTTAGAGCACAGGGTTTTGGTGTCGGTTTTGCACATAGGTTGCGTGCCTTGAGCCAGGGTCGTCACACCTTGTAGTGACAGATTAGTCCATTCATTTTAGCAAATATGCAAGACAAATATGCTAGCCCTGTTATCCAGTCGGGATCGGAGAGGTGGGCAGCGAGCTGGGACGCATTCTCCGTCAGAAACAAGCGCGCCTCATCCCGCAGCTCAAACAGGTGTCGCGCGACGTGCATTATGGACAAAGGAAATCCATAGGCTGAATATGATTTATTATCAGCATTTTAGGTCTATTATTTTACATTTCAAAAGCATTTCTTTTACCAGTTTAATGACAGAGGCACAAGCTCCACTGAACAAGATCCGCGGCAATATCAGAATGTTTAATAAAAATTCCTGTGGAACTGGTCATCCTCAGTCAAGAGAGCACTGTCAAGCGGCGTGCGTCTCGTGCCACTGTCGTTGTTTCGGGAACTAAACGAGATTGTAGTGTGGAAGCTGGCCAGCGGGGGGAGTGGGGAGGGGGGACTATCGCTCTCTGGGACGGAAATAAAAATCGTACAATTATAGTGCAAAAAAATATGTTCCTCCTGCCTCATTACTGTGGTCCTTTTATTTAACATTTAAGTGCTTTTGTTTTCAGGTTTGTATCTTTTATAATGAACCAACTGAAGTATTACCACAGCTGCAAACATTTCTTCTTTCATTGATAACAGTGTGTTCATTAGGGATGGGTATCGTTATGATTTTATCGATACTACTACTCTTATCGATACTGCTTAACGGTTTGGTACTTTATCGAAACTCTTATCGGTTCTTTTTGATTATTTTGCAAGATTTTTTTTTTTATTAAGAACAGAATCGACATTGCTTTATTATTCTTTTATATAACTATATTACTCCACATAGCTACTTTTTGATCAATTAATACAAGCAGTCAGATAAATTAACTATTTTGGGACTTTCTATTTTATTTAGAAAGTTCTTAAATCAGAATGTCCCACCCAATACTCAGCTGTTAAAAACGGTTCAATACTTCAGTAGAGAATAGAGATAGCGTGCGTGCGTGCGTGCGTGTGCGTGTGTGTGTGTGAGTGAGAGAGTGCACGCTTTGCGTAGTGGGCGTGTCAACAGTGTCAGCTGAACTCGCACCAAACAAGGCATAGGGAAATAGTCAGACAGACATCCCAGAATTATTTCATAATACAAAGTTTCTGAATGGATATTTGGATTAAACCAAGTTGTATGCAGTGATGAACGGTCTTTCCCCGCGGAATACAAGTTACTTAACGTTACACGGGTCAGGACTCGCGCTATCTAACGATAGCAGTGTAACACAGGTCGCGCTATGCATGCTTTTTTCGAGTTTCGTTTTCTCCGCTATGATGAGCTCTGCTCTGCTTCAGCACGGACAGCACCTGTCAAGTACCCCGTATGCATGTGTGAGTGTGAGCATTTTAGTGTGTAAGTGTAACTAACAGCCCCGCTCCTCGGGCAGAGGAGAGAGACAGAGGGAGGAGATATAAAAAACGGCCAGCAAGATTAGTTCGTGACGTTTAAATTCCTCGAAAAAAAGGAGTGAAATGCGATTGAAAGGGTTGAAATCGGTACTTGCAAGAGTGCCCCCAAATATTTTCCTCTACACGCACAGGCTAAATTCTGGCGCAATATGCGATGCCGTACGTGTACGCACTGTACAGCCCTGCACTACTAACACAGCAAACACAGAAAAACAACACCAGTGTTTGCTACTGTCTGCTGGTTGTGTCTTGCTGTTGCAATTGAGTGTGCGTCACCAGCTGTGTCCTTCACTATCACACCTTGTACTTCAGCCGCCTGCATCTGCTGGTGTTGCCTCAGGTGATGTAACAGTCTGTGCAGGCATCGTTTCGGCCCCCGGCATCTGATTGATTGGAAACAACTTGTGTATATGCTATCAATCTCAATGAAAACCACAAACTGCATGAAAGCCCTTGTGACTCACACACATCCTGGGGAGGCCACATACGACATAAAAGGTATGTGTACATGCCATACCTCCTTCATTCATTGGGGGAAAATATTTACTACGGACTATAGCATGCTATATACTATACTATAGCATCGACTGAGCACCTATTTAAGTAGGTCAATAAGACCCTCCTACATGTTAATACATAAGTCACTGGTCAATATAAGACCCTCCTACATAAGTCACTGGTCATCTTAGACCCTCATCTACTCATCACACACTCAAGGAGAAAGAAATGAATGGTTAAGGAGAGGTAAAGATACAGAGAGCACCCAGAGAGAGAGGGGGGGGGGGGGGGGTAGCGAGCAGCAGAGTTCAGAGGAAGCAGCCTCCAGCCACTTTGGGATTCTGACTGAGACCCTCTCCAGGATTTCATTTGGGATTCTGCCACCGCTGCTCTCGGAATGTCATCCATATAAGCCCGGATATACATTCAGAGGGAAGGCTGAATAGATTGGAGGAATAAGGGAGGGGGGGTGCACACACAAACACACACCGCAGAAAGTAATCACTGTGTTGGTATGGTAACCTTAACATGAACAAGGCCAACTCCGAGGCTGGATTGGATTCAATACGGGCATGCACATGAAAGAGTGCATGTTCTCTCTCTCTCTCACACCACACACACACACACACACACACACACACACACACACACACACACACACACACACACACACACACACACACACACACACACACACACACACACACACACACACACACACACACACACACACACACACACACACACACACACACACACACACACACACACACACACACACACACACACACACACACACACACACACACAGCTATGTTCAGCTTCCTGCATCTTCTTTTTACCTTTTGTAAATGAGGCTGGTATCTGTGTGTGTGTGTGTGTGTGTGTGTGTGTGTGTGTGTGTGTGTGTGTGTGTGTGTGTGTGTGTGTGTGTGTGTGTGTGTGTGTGTGTGTGTGTGTGTGTGTGTGTGTGTGTGTGTGTGTGTGTGTGTGTGTGTGTGTGTGTGTATTTCTATTAAGAAAAGTAATTTCCTTTGCGAGTGGTGCAGGGGATCCATCATTGTTGAGAATACAATATGGAGATCAGGTCTTGCATCACAATACACACATATTCCTCACACTCTTAAAATTAGAGCGATTAATCGGTCTGACGATTTAATCAGCCGAGATTGGCCTATAGGCTATCACAGACATAAATATTGGCTGATATGTCTGCTGATATAAAAAAAGATTACGGAACATAATGCAGAGAAAAATTCTTGGGGTAATTTAGAAATGCTGTCATCACAGTTTGTCTAGCAGAGTGCGCTCCGACTCTATTGTTTACATATAACTCAATTATAATACTCAGTCATTGTTTACATATAACTCAGTCATAATACTCACCCTGTCAATAGACTCAGCAGCACTGTCTACACATGAATCTCATAGCTAGCTTCATAGAATAGAGAATACGTGGTTTAAAGTTAGTAGAGAGGACATCAGATCTTTACCAGTGACTTCACTCATTAGAATATAGAATAGAGAGCGGCTGATTGGCGCAGTGGGCAAAGCGCTCGCCTATAACGCAGGAGACGCTGGGTTCGAGCCCAGCTCTCTGCGTTGCTACCGGCTGGCCGGTCGTTCATACTAACACAATTGGCAAGTGTTAGAGGGTGGGAAAGCCGGTGGGTGGGGATTTGACGTTGTGGACAGCAACTCCTACAGGTCGGTTTGGTGACGCCGGTGCGACGGAAGCAGGAAGTAGCGGGGGCAGCGTGAGCCTCCCACGCGTTACTCCTCGCCACTGAGAGTTCGAGCTGCTGCGGTGAAAAGATGCGACAGGCTGCCTTCTTGTGTACCGGAGGGGACGCGTGTAGTCTTTTACAAACAAACTTGTATTTTTCCGCGATCTGATTGGCCACTGACGTTTCTGGTCATGTGACATCTGCGCCAATCGTGTGACGCCTGTTTCTATCACTGGTTAAGCTTAGGCACTCTTTTGAAGTTGGTTAAGGTTAGAGTTTGTCTTAGAGCAGGGCGATAGAACACCAGCCCTGATTCCAAACTCTAACCATAACCAACTTCGAAAGAGTCGCCTAAGCTTAACCAGTGATAGAACTAGGCGTTAGGTAGTTTGCAGGCTGTTAGAGGCGGAAATATGCATCATATGCATTTGAAATATTATAGAATATAGAATATCAGGCCTAAAATGGTTATGCGATTAAAATGTGATTAATTAATTACAAATCCTGTAATTAATTAGATACATTTTTTTCATCGCCTGACAGCACTACTTATAACAATATCGATAATTATAGATATCGAGTGATATGATATCGTTATCGATATCGTGATATCATTTTTGGCCATATATCGCCCAGCCCTACTACCGTCTGTTCAAAATTTATGAAAAGAAACCTAACCTTATGCATTTGGGATTTATTTAGATTTTTTTCTATTGTACTGAACTCCAAACAAAACCGTGACCCCAAAACCGAGGTACGTACTGAACCGTGGCTTCTGTGTACCATTACACCCCTAATACATGTGATCAATATCAGCCGATATATGGATATCGGAATATTTTACTCCATAATATCACTATCAGCCCAGAAAATCCAGTATCGATCGACCTTTACTTAAAATACACACACAACAGTCTTCCTTTCTCTCTCTCTCTTCTTAACACACTCACTTAAAAGATGTTGAATACTGAATGAGCAGAACATATTAACAGATCAATAACACTGTCTTTGCTCTCACAGTGTGTGTGTGTGTGTGTGTGTGTGTGTGTGTGTGTGTGTGTGTGTGTGTGTGTGTGTGTGTGTGTGTGTGTGTGTGTGTGTGTGTGTGTGTGTGTGTGTGTGTCTGACTGATGTGTGCCTTGGGAGCATGGTGCATGATACCTTTCAGTTGCATCATCTGGCCACAAACGACCACTCTCTCTCTCTCTCTCTCTCTCTATCTCTCTCTCTCTCTCTCTCTCTCTCTCTCTCTCTCTCTCTCTCTTGTCTGATGACTAAATCACATTTTTGACATGAGATTATGAATAGAGTTAGCCTGGCAGCCTGTATACACACAGGCCAGTGACTAAGGGGCTAAAGAACAGGACTCATGACTAAACGCTTGGTATCTTATGCACCACCGCGTCCGCAGCCCGCTTAACATATGTAAATAAAGTACTAATCGACCACAGGAAAAAGGTATATTGTTATGTTATAGTCATAAGTAATATATTGACCTATTAGTATTTACAAAAATGTACAATGTGTACATAATATATGAAATTACACTTTTCCAATAGCCTCGCCCAAACCCTAACCTTAAACTAACCATAACCGTTGAACCCTAACCTTAATCCCTAACTTTATATCTTAAAAGAACCATCATAGTAATGCTGTGTTTGTATCAGGGTTGGTGGGTTAGTCTAGTGGTGAAGCACTAGCCAGCGACCGCTATCATTGTTGGTTCGTCTCCTGGTCGCTGTGTTGGTTTTGGACTTTTGCTGATACATTGTGTACCTTTTTTCCTGTGGTCGAGTAGTACTTTATTTACGTTTTCTGATGAAACTGTGTTGGTGTCCAATGAGGTCAGGGTTGTAGTGTTAAGGTATGGGTAGGTTTATATGTATGCAATACCAAGTTTCCAGTGAGAGCCCTGAAGAACCAGACAGTGACAATAACAGAGGACTAACAGACTGTACTATTGTATGTACACACATGGCTGAGCTTACAGCTTAAAGACACATATATTTAATATGACTGAATCCCATAGCCACAAGATTGTAGGTGTGTGTGTGTGTGTGTGTGTGTGTGTGTGTGTGTGTGTGTGTGTGTGTGTGTGTGCGTGCGTGTGTGTTTTCCAGTAGGCCATAGTTAGTGAAGCCTCATAATGAGGTTGAAAGGAAGATCAGTAGAGCTTGTATTGCCCCGGAGGAACACAACCATCATTATCCTTCTATTCTCACTCAGTATATAGTCTGTCCGTCTACCTCTATATCCCTCTGTATGTTGATCTATCTGTTTCTGTTCATTTACTGTACGTATATCTCTGTCCCTTGAGAGGTGTCCGTTTCCATCTTTCTGATCTGTCTCAATATATCTCTGTCCATGATGTCTCCCTGTTTCTGTCTCTGTGTCCGTCTGCTCTGTCTCATACAACTGTATATCTCTGTCCATGTCTCTCTATTTCTGTCTCTGTATCCAATCCATCTGCTCCGTCTCAGTATATCTCTGTGCATGTCTCTCTCTGTCTCTGTGTCTGCTCATCTGTGACTGAACATAAGATACGTTGAGATAAGATACGATTCCCTTTAACCAGACATAATAACCTAGTAGTACCATAGTCTCTGATAGTTCATCATCAAATTATGCTGTATTTTAAACTAACTAATAACTAATTCATTCAGCCTTCTTTTATTTTCAGCTGTCTTGAGAAAAAGTGATGGAGTGGGTTTAATATTGCGTTTAAAAAAAACGGTCCAAGGTTAACCTGGCCGGTTCTGACGGCATTTTGTCATTTCAAGTATGCCAGAGTATAGCGCTATAGCTCCGTGCATTCAAATAGTATCAAAGACTTGGACTCAATGTCATTTCTCTCATCATCCCATCCTATATACCTGCACGAGCTGGAGTCGGTGTCAGCTTGGTTGTTATTCTCCTCTGCGCCCGCCGCCCCGACCTCCTCCCCGCCGGTCCCAGAAACGGACGGCTCCGG
Organism: Notolepis coatsorum; assembly: GCF_963971535.1. NCBI lineage: Eukaryota > Metazoa > Chordata > Actinopteri > Aulopiformes > Paralepididae > Notolepis > Notolepis coatsorum. Next base: position 37,203,105 of record NC_140171.1, read on the forward strand.
TTGCGCCTGGGCCACCGAGCCCTCAACGGGGGGCTCCATGTTCATTACCGGGCGAGAGTGAGGGAGAGACGGAAGCGCGACCCACGACAGCAGCGCCACGGAGCTCCTACACTCGGGCTGGCTGAAGGAGCGGGGGCAGGCACCTCCCGTTGTCGCTGCCTCTGCCTCCAGAGCACCACGACTCCCCACCGAATCTAGAAACTTTCTGTTGTTGTTGCTGCTGTTACACAGGTTCGACCCGGCGCTGCCGCTGGCCACTAGACTGATGTGACTCCGACTCCCCGTACTGGCATTTACGCTGTTGGAATTTGCGCTGCAACAGCCACTAACTGAGGGTCCGTCTCCTCCGGGGCTGTCGTCGCCGGCAAAGTGACCTCCTAACGGCGGGGAGTGAGGAGGCGGGGGGACCGCGGGGTGGCCAAACCACCTCCATCGGATCCTGAGGATCTGTTTTACGTCGAACTCCTTCTTCGAGGAGGAGCTCGAGCCGCTGCTCGACATTCCAGGTCTCGAGACGGGAGAAATGGCGGGGGAGCCCGTGCCTTCTACCGTGAGGTGTTACTGTACTGTAAGCTGCACGCGCGTCTCTCTTGGCAACCGCGCACGCCTTCTGAGACTAGAGGGAGCGGGTTGGCTATGTTGGAGAGGGGGGAGAGAGAGAGAGAGAGAGAGAGAGAGAGAGAGAGAGAGAGAGAGAGAGAGAGAGAGAGAGAGAGAGAGAGAGAGAACGAGACAGACCACTAGTCACGTCCCTCCCTCGTACACTACTATACTCTGATTTCATATGATAATTCACTGTGCAGAAAGGAAGAGAGTGAGGAGAAAGATCCCCAGTGCCAAATGCCTTTACGCACAAACCAAACTGGAACATTTACCACAACAAGGCCAAGTGATACATTGTGTTCCTCCTCTTTGCCAAGGCATAGTAAGAGTTACATCTCCCCCAAAAGAAGACAAGCATAGGCTAAGTCAATAGGCCTGGTGTAGATTATTGGAATCAATAAAATAGCCGGTATGACTACATTATTGACCATCAGTCAGTGAGCCAAGAGATTACCTAATACAAACTGAAACACACTTCAAAAATAAAATAAGCCAAGTGCAGATGATTTGTATACTGATTTTGTGTGTGCGTGTGTGTGTGTGTGTGTGCGCGCGTACACGCACGCACATGCAACCATATGCTTGTCTAAGATTGAGTGAACTGGGGGCTATAGCAATCATTACCTGTTCATCAAAGTAATGAAGAGCAATGAAGCGACGGACATATACCCCCAGCCCCCCCCCCCCTCATTTCTCTCCATCACCTCTCTCACATTATCTCCTTTCCTTCTCTTCTCCCTCTATTTGCTGATGTTGTTTCCTCCCACTGTCTCTGCCGTTGCTCCACCGGACTCTCTTTCCCCGTCTAATTTGACAGACTCTCAAGCGACCGACGTGACCGTCGAGCACCAGCGGAACAGAGGGTAACGAGACCTACTGTAGTAACAGGCAGGTGTGTGGGTCTGTTGTTTGCAGAGATATAGAGAGAACACAACCCGGTGGCCGGTGCACTGACTCACCAGTGAGAACCAGAGTGCCCTTGAAAATAAAGTAAAGTATTTCACTGCTCCCTCTGTCCTCTCCTCACTTTATTCCCCGTTCCTCTCTCTCTCTCTCTCCTCAGAACGTTTATCCTCTTCAACCATTTTCAACTTTTCTCTCTATTCTTCTGCTTCTTCCTTCACTTCTATACCTTCAATATCTCTCCCCTCTCTCTCTCCTCTCTTCCCTCCATCTGCAATGCAGCATTCCCAGAGAATGATGATCAGTGAGCGGGTGGGTCCCAGAGGACCCATCTCTTCCAGGAGCTCCAGGCGTCCGACAGACCAGGCAGCCAGCCCCCCCCCCCCCCCCCCCCCCCCACACACACACACACACACACACACACACACACACACACACACACATACACTCACCTTCCGGAACAGCCCGGCACCCACAGCCACAGGAATCACACAGCCGGAAAACCGGAATGGCCAGTGTTCCGGCTGTATGATTCCGGAATCTCATGGTCCGCTGACAGAGGGGGAGGGTTGTGCGTTGGACGCCTCACTCTGATAGAAATCAATAAGTCAAGCAGTCGAGGTCAGTTTGTGAATTACACAGACAGTTACCTCTTACTTACAAAGAAACCTCCCACCTAACCTATGAGCTCAGAGACCCACCCTTTAGTGAATGAATGATTGCATGGAATAAAAGACAATGGCCTTTCGGCAAGCCTTATCTTCTTTATCGCCAGACTCTGCAAAACGGAGAGGGGCTTCAGGATATACAGAGTACTGAGTCAAGAACCACCCCACTGTTCTAAGTCTACCTCCGATCAATAAAGCAACGTCAATACACACGCACGCACGCACACACACACACACACACACACACACACACACACACACACACACACACACACACACAGACACACACACACACACACACACAGCTACAGTAGAGGAGAACAACAAGCAGGAGGGTGAGGACAATAAAGACCTGCCTGGAGAGAGTGTGTGTGTCAGTGTGTGTGTTTGTCATATACAGTAGATGGATGGTGTTGTATTATACTTATGGTTTATTTATTTTTCTCTTTCCCTGTCCTTATGTCCAGTTGTCTTAATTGTTATTGTTTAATATTACATTTGTTTACATTATTTATGTCTTATATGTTTAAAAAAAAAAAAACAGTATATACTGTAAACACTCCTATAAGATTGTCTCTCTCTAGGATTGCATGCATGCCGATAGTTCTAAGGGGTCTGGGACCGTAGAAATCTTCTTAGAATAGGGTGCGGCTGGGTGGTGTGGAGGTCTGGCACTCGCCTACAGTACCACTGCAGAGAAGTAGAAAGGCAACAAAAGATTCTTAGAATAGGAGTGCTAATCTGAGCTAATTTGAGACCTGTTTAACTAGTGAAACTCTATGGTCATGTGACCTGCTCAGTACTCTTGAAAATGTATTTTGCAGACAGGCCCCAAAATTGGTTGCAGGCTCATCATTGGCGCATCCCCCACAACCACAAGAGTAGGAATAGGATTTTCTTATCCTGGGTCCCAAAATGAATGAATACAATTTTCACATGGTTCCTGGACTGTGGCTCAGGGGCGGTCGTCTGGTAATTGAGGGTTCACTTAACCCCCTAACTGCTCCCGATGAGCAGGTCGGCACCTTGCATGGTTGCCTGTGAGGCATAAGTTGTAAAGTGCTTTGGTTAAAAGTGCTACATAAATGCAGTCCATTTTATTGCACGTTTTTGGAACCCCAGTCTTTTGGAACCCCCGTTTTCCGTCTAAATTCATACTCGTGGTTCTTGAAATAAGTCTTGTAAATAATTCCTTTTCACTGGATAAATGGGTGGGCCACTCATCCAGAGGATGTGCCACCTGGCCTAAAATAGGCTGTTTCAATTGGTTTTAGTGGAGGGTTTTAATGTGTCACGGTCTGAAGGCTGTTTCACGCGCCATTCCATAAAGGAAAAAAAAATCTGGGGGGACGTACACTTTCAGCGGCCTGATGGCGGCACAAGAAGAGGCACGCTCACACAAATCAATAGGGTTCTCTCTTTCGGGGGAAGAATGTTCACAGCAAATTAGAAAACACTGTCCTCAGAAGATGCACTCACCCTTGGAATCTACTTCTCTCTTACACTAGGGCAGCCCAGGGGTCAGCAACCTTTACTATCAAAAGAGCCACTTTCCCCCGTCCCACAAAATAAAATGCTCAGGGAGCCGCACAACCTATTTACCCTTAAAATGAAGATAACACATAGCGGCTACGTGGCGTAGTGGGCAAGGCGCTCGCCACGAATGCGGGGACGCTGGGCTCGCCTGTTCAAGCCCAGCGCTCCACATTGCTTTCAGTTTAGCTGGTCGTTCATACTAATACACATTGGCCGTATTAGGGGGTGGGAAACTGATGGGTGGGGATCGGGCGTTGTGGACAGCGACTCCTACAGGTCGGTTGGTGCGCCTGCGCAGTAGAATCAGGAAGTGTCGGGGGCAGCGTGAGCCTCCCACACGTTACTCCTCGACACTGAGAGATCGAGCTGCGCAGGTGAAAAGATGCGACTGCTGTTACCTCAAGTACCGGAGGGGACTTGTGCTATGTATGACTTAGTCCACATTGCAGCCGGCTTGTGGGAGGCAAGAAACAGCGTTCGTGACAGGGGAGGGTTGAATTGGATGATACGAAATTGGGATGGGAGAAAATATAGAAAATGGGAGAAAAAGTGGATAAAAAAAAATGAAGATAACACAGTGTATAACGTTTTATATATCCCCATGCATACCCCCACATTTCATTTAGCATAAAACGCCGGACAATTGCATACCCAAAGTAATTTGCGATTTATTATACTTATAGCACACAGTTTGTTGCATTAATGGGATTATAAAGCAACAAAAAGAAAATATTTGACTTTTTATTGCTGTTTTTACCTGTTATAACAAGGAAAAAAAGAGGGAAAAAAATACTGGCTGTGTAGACCTATTTTTAAATAAAACACAGAAGAGGAGACAAAACACTGGTGTCTGTAGACCGACTTTGAAATAAAACCCTGAACTATTCAGGTATATCAAGTTCAAGTTTCTTTAATAGTTGTCATACAGAAGTACAGAATACTTTCATACAAAATGCTTCTTACTGTTACGCTCCAGAGACTGTGCTAGACAAGATAGTATCAAATAACATAGTATAGCATGTAATTTAGAAGAAGAAAATGAGGTCACAGTGTTCGGTATAGACATATGTACAATGTTCTGAGTTACCATATAATATACAATACTATGCAGTGTACTAATGTACAGTACTATCTAGTGCAAAGCAGAAATGGGAATATATTTGAGTCCTTCCCTTATTTGTGGAACATTTATAAAATAAAAAGTAGTCCACTTTGAAAAAAAGACTACCATGTGTAGACCTACTTTGAAATAAAACACAGAAAAGGAGAAAAAACACTGGCATCTGTAGACCTACTTTGAAATAAAACCCTGAACTATGCAGCTCTATTAGAGTCCTTCCCTTATTTGTGGAAAATCTATAAAATAAAAAGTAAATTTTTCGTTGTTCGCAAATTTCAAGTTTCAAGTTTCTTTAATAGTTGTCATACAGAAGTACAGAATACTTTCATACAAAATGCTTCTTACTGTTACGCTCCAGAGACTGTGCTAGACAAGATAGTATCAAATAACATAGTATAGCATGTAATTTAGAAGAAGAAAATGAGGTCACAGTGTTCGGTATAGACATATGTACAATGTTCTGAGTTACCATATAATATACAATACTATGCAGTGTACTAATGTACAGTACTATATAGTGCAAAGCAGAAATGGGATGAGGTACAATTTAGGTACAATTTACAGTAAGGTGTACGAGTTGTAGTGCAATCCTTCATCAATAAATATAAAGTGTGGGGAGTGGGTGCTACAGTGTGTTTGTTTAAAGTGGGTGTGTGCTATAAAGTGTGTGGAGTGGGTGCTACAGTGTGTTTGTTTAAAGTGAGTGTGTGCGTGTGGATGTGTGTGCTATGTGCGTTTGGTGGTTGTTGTTGTTGTGTAGTGTTCATTGTTCGTTTAGCAGCCTGATGGCCTGGGGATAGAAGCTTCTTCTGAGTCTTTCTGTGCTCGCCTTGAGACTCCGGTATCGCTTTCCTGACCGCAGCAGTTCAAAGAGGCAGTTGTTCGGGTGACTGGAGTCTTTAATGATTCTCTTAGCCTTGCCCTTGCAACGCTTGTTGTAAATGTTCTGGAGGGTGGGGAGCCCCCCTCCAATTGTGCGTTCGGCTGAACGTGTCACTCTTTGTAGTCTGCTTCGGTCTTGTGCAGTGCTATTCCCAAACCAGGAGGTGATGTTGCCGGTCAAGATGCTCTCTATTGTACATGAGTAGAAGTTCTTAAGGATCTTCTGACTGACTTGGAACTTCCTTAGGCGCCTGAGGAAGTAGAGGCGTTGTCGTGCCTTCTTCACAACACTGTCAATGTGTGTGGTCCATGTCAAGTCCTCGGATATGTAGGCTCCGAGGTACTTAAAGCTGTTGACTCTCTCAACCGGTGCCCCGTCGATGCTGAGGGGGCTGTAGTCCTTGACCCCCGACCTCCTGAAGTCCACAATCATCTCCTTTGTTTTGCTGACGTTCAGGGAGAGGCTGTTTTCCTGGCACCATCCCGCCAGGACCTTGACCTCTTCCAGGTAGGCCCTCTCGTCGTTGGCAGAGATCAGGCCCACCACCACTGTGTCGTCAGCAAATTTGATGATTGTATTGCTACTCCGCTGAGCCACACAGTCGTGTGTGTACAGGGAGTAGAGGAGGGGACTCAGAACACAGCCCTGGGGGGCCCCTATGTTGAGGGTGATGGATGAGGAGGTGCAGTTGCCTGCTCTCACCACCTGGGGTCTGCCAGTCAGGAAGTCCAAGACCCACTGGCAGAGGTCATAGTTCAAGCCCAGGTCCCTGAGCTTGGCTATGAGTATGGAGGGGACTATGGTATTGAATGCCGAGCTGTAGTCGATGAATAGCATTCTCACATAGTTCCCCTGCCTCTTGTCCAGGTGTGATGCTGCTGTGTGCAGCACATGGGCTATGGCGTCCTCCGTGGACCTGTTGGGGCGGTATGCAAATTGCAGGGGGTCCATGTTGATGGGGAGGGAGGAGCAGATGTAGCCCTTTACTAGCTTCTCAAAGCACTTCATGGCTATGGAGGTGAGAGCTACAGGGCGGTAGTCGTTGAGGCAAGCAGGCTTGGATTTTTTGGGTACAGGGATAATAGTGGACTTCTTCAGGCAGGTGGGGATGACAGCCTGTTCTAAGGACAGGTTAAATATGTCAGTGAATACTGGGGCCAGTTGGTCGGCACAGACTTTTAGGACGCGGCCGGGGATGCCGTCCGGACCTGCTGCCTTCCTGATATTCACTTTTTTAAAGGTCCGCCTCACCTCATGCTCTGTTACCCTGAACACTGCGCCTCCATCAGCAGCCGACCCCCCCCCCCCCCATTGCCGTGGCTTGTGAGCTGGTGTTGTTATTACCATATATCACCATATATCAGGCATACAGGTAAGCCTTTTGTTGACTAAATATCTTAGTTGATGAAATATTTTTTCATTTCAGTGTCACAGTATGACATCGATCTCTAAAATAAGAGAATTTTTATTTTTATTTTTTATTATTATTTTTTGGCCAGGGAGCCGCAGCTGCTCGGAGCCGCAGGTTGCCGACCCCTGCACTAGGGGATGGCATGGGGGGGGGTGAGAGAAACTGTTCTGTAACCAGAAGGTCACAGGTTTAACCCCCCCCCCCCCCCCCCCTGCAGAAGACAGTCCATTGAAACCCTACCTGCTCACGGCTGACCTTGTGGCCTATTCTTTAATCCCAGCCCAAGAGTGCTGCCGAGTGCTTCCGCGTTTTCCCTGATTGGCCGCGACAACGCCTAGCACGCCCCGCGGCAGAGCGGCAGCCGTAATCCCCCCTGTTTTAACATCGACGGTTAGCTCAACTCGTTCGCCGCCTTGCTGTGGAGCCTGCGGTGCGTTGGTGACAAGTTCGAATCACTTCAATATTTTTTTATTTTATTTTTTTACGTTTAATTAATTTATCATCTCTCTATATAAACGTGCATTCTTTCGCCGGTTAAGTTTAGGCATTCTTTCGGAGTTGGTTAAGGTTAGGGTTAAGTTTAGGCATTCTTTCGGAGTTGGTTAAGGTTAGGGTTAAGTTTAGGCATTCTTTCGGAGTTGGTTAAGGTTAGGGTTAAGTTTAGGCATTCTTTCGGAGTTGGTTAAGATTAGAGTTTGTCGCAGAGCATGGCAATAGAATGCCTGTCTCTTTGTTGACGCGGAGGCAGCAGCCTATTTCCGCTCTACCGCTCTGCCACGCGCCGCGGTCACATGGCCAATCAGAGAAACGCGAAGCACTCTTGGGCTGGGATTAATATAGACGCGACCTTGTGCTCTGTTCCCTCGGGTGAAATAGACACATGTTCAAGTTCAAGTTTCAAGTTTCTTTAATAGTTGTCATACAGAAGTACAGAATACTTTTATACAAAATGCTTCTTACTGTTACGCTCCAGAGACTGTGCAAGACAAGATAAGTATGAAATAAAATAACATAGTATAGCATGTAAATTAGAAGTAAAAAAAATGAGGTCACAGTGTTCAGTATAGACATATGTACAATGTTCGATGCAGAATAAACGTAACTGAGTTACCATATAATATACAATATACTATGCAGTGTACTAATATACAATATTATATAGTGCAAGGCAGAAATGGGATGAGGTGCAATTTAGGTACAATTTACAGTAGGTGTACGAGTTGTAGTGCAAATCCTTTATCAATAAATATAAAGTGTGTTTGTGTGATCTAAAGTGTGGAGAGTGGGTGCTGCAGTGTGTTGTTTGTTTAAGTGAGTGTGTGCGTGTGGGTGTGTGTGCTGTGTGCATTTGATGGTTGTTGCATAGTGTTTATTGTTCGTTTAGCAGCCTGATGGCCTGGGGATAGAAGCTTCTTCTGAGTCTTTCTGTGCTCGCCTTAAGACTCCGGTATCGCTTGCCTGACCGCAGCAGTTCAAAGAGGCAGTTGTTCGGGTGGCTGGAGTCCTTGATGATTCTCTTAGCCTTCCCCCTGCACCGCTTGTTGTAAATGTTCTGGAGGGTGGGAAGCCCCCCTCCAATTGTGCGTTCGGCTGAACGTGTCACTCTTTGTAGTCTGCTACGGTCTTGTGCAGTGCTATTCCCAAACCAGGAGGTGATGTTGCCAGTCAGGATGCTCTCTATTGTACATGAGTAGAAGTTCCTAAGGATCTTCTGACTGACTTGGAACTTCCTTAGGCGCCTGAGGAAGTAGAGGCGTTGTCGTGCCTTCTTCACAACACTGTCAATGTGTGTGGTCCATGTCAAGACCTCGGATATGTGGGCTCCGAGGTACTTGAAACTGTTCACTCTCTCAACCGGTGCCCCGTCGATGCTGAGGGGGCTGTAGTCCTTGACCCCCGACCTCCTGAAGTCCACAATCATCTCTTTTGTTTTGCTGACGTTCAGGGAGAGGCAGTTCTCCTGACACCACTGTGACAGATTCTCTACCTCTTCCAGGTAGGCCCTCTCGTCGTTGGCAGAGATCAGGCCCACCACTACTGTGTCATCAGCAAATTTGATGATTGTGTTGTTGTTCCGCTGTGCCACGCAGTCATGTGTGTACAGGGAGTAGAGGAGGGGGCTCAGAACACAGCCCTGGGGGGCCCCTATGTTGAGCGTGATGGATGAGGAGGTGCAGTTGCCTGCTCTTACCACCTGGGGTCTGCCCGTCAGGAAGTCCAAGACCCACTGGCAGAGGTCATAGTTCAAGCCCAGGTCCCTGAGTTGGCTATGAGTTTGGAGGGGACTATGGTATTGAATGCTGAGCTGTAGTCGATGAACAGCATTCTCACATAGTTCCCCTGCCTCTTGTCCAGGTGTGATGCTGCTGTGTGCAGCACATGGGCTATGGCGTCCTCCGTGGACCTGTTGGGGCGATATGCAAATTGCAGGGGGTCCAGGTTAATGGGGAGGGAGGAACAGATGTAGCCCTTCACTAGCTTCTCAAAGCACTTCATGGCTATGGAGGTGAGGGCTACAGGGCGGTAGTCGTTGAGGCAAGCGGGCGTAGATTTTTTGGGTACAGGGATGATGGTGGACTTCTTCAGACAGGTGGGGATGACAGCCTGTTCCAAGGACAGGTTAAATGTCAGTGAATACCGGGGCCAGTTGGTCGGCACAGACTTTTAGGACGCGGCCGGGGATGCCGTCTGGTCCTGCTGCCTTCCTGATATTCACTTTTTTAAAGGTCCGCCTCACCTCATGCTCTGTTACCCTGAACACTGAGTCTCCATCAGCAGACCCCCCCCCCCCATTGCCGTGGTTTGTAGGCTGGTGTTGTTATTCACAGCCTCAAACCTCGCATAGAAGGAATTGAGATCATTTGCTAAGGAGATGTCACTGTTCAGTTTGAGGGAGGTGCCTTTGTAGTCTGTCATTGTTCTGAGGCCCTGCCACATACCTCTAGAGTCAGCCTGTTCAAACTGAAGTTCAACTTTATCCCTGTAACGCCGTTTTTGCCGCTATTACTGTTCTCCTGACGTTGTATCTTGCCGTCTTGTGTTCTTCCATGTTGCCTGTCACCAGCCCGGTGTTGTAGGCTGATGTGCGCACTTTCAGTGTAGTAGTAGTAGTAGTAGTAGTAGTAGTAGTAGTAGTAGTAGTAGTAGTAGTAGTAGTAGTAGTAGTAGTACATGTGTAGTAGGCCTACAGTTTCTTAGTGGGATAAGCAAATAAATTCCGAATTATTCCTAATTATCGCAAGTAATATGGTGACAGGATTGCACTACATCTCCATCAAAGAGCAAAAACATCCACACACACCACGACGAAGACCTGGAGATGTGACCGATATTTTTCACCACACTTGTACACCACACACACTAATGTTCTTCCTTCACTGGGGAGGCTGGCAATGGGGCTCTGAGGAGAAATGAAACTGAGGAGTGATTGGCCATTCAGCTCTAGCCTGCCTCAGACGGATCTAATCACTGGCCATACCGCAAGAGCCTTCTTCAGCCCGACTAATGTGATTGGTCTCTTGGCTGTGATAGTCCGGGACCGTCATTCAAAACTCCCCAGCACAGCTTTACAATAGGGAAGGTAGATTGCTGTGGGGACAATACATACACACGAACACACACACACACACACACGCACGCACACACACACACACACACACACACACACACACACACACACACACACACACACACACACACACACACACACACGCACACACACACACACACACACACAAAATCCCCTTTCACACACACACTTCACATTTATTTATGTGTCCCATAAATGTGATTACACACACACATGCACATGCACACGATACAACTACACAATCCCATTCACACAAACTTCACACACTCAGTAGCCTAAGTATCCCATATATTTGCATGGACATGTACACACATGCTCTCGCGGGCAAACACACAGACACACACAAACATATACATACAAACACACACACACACACACACACACACACACACACAAACCCAGCAACACTGTCAAATAAAAGCAGGCTGTAGCCATCTGAGGGGAGCTGTAGTAAAGGTTTTACGGGGCCTGAAAGTGAAACATTAACCGCCAATCCCCAGAGTGATGATCAGCCTATCTCCTGTTTATGACTGATTGATGATGTTCCATGGTTCCCTCCCTCCCTCCCTCCCTTTCTTTCTCTCTCTTTCTGTGTCCCTCCCTCTTTCTCTGCCCCTCTCTCTCATTTCCATCTTCCCTCCATCTCCGGCGCCTCTCTGTCCCAAAAATCCACAGTTCCACCTCTCCCTCTTAGAACCGATGATGGGCGATGGTTCTCCATGTGTGTATTTCCTCTCCGTCTCTCTTTCTTCTGTGTTTCACACGCTCTAGTCATGTTCTAAACCCTCCTCTCTCTGCCTTCCTCACCACCCACACTCTCCCCTCCATGCCCCCTTCCTCTCTCTCCAACCCCCCCCCCCCCACGCAATTTCCTGCTCGCATCCATGCTATTATGCCGTGATACACAGGGGAATGTGGAGTGTGTGTGTGTGTGTATATGCAAGCATGTGCGTGTATGTGCATACAGTGTGTGTGTGTGTGTGTGTACGTGTGCATGGGAATATATGAGTATAAAGTGTGTGTGCATGCATGTGTAATGATGGGACTGCAGAGGTGACTCCCTGAGGGAGAGACCTGGAGGGACAGACAGCAGGAGCTATAAATATATGAGGATATATTGTACACCACAGCTTTCTCTCTTCTTATGCCTCTCTCCCTCTCTCTCTCTCTGTCCCCCATCTCTATCTCCCTCCCTCTCTCTTTTTCTTTGTCTCCCTCCCTCCCTCTTTCTTTCTGTCTCCCTCCCTCATTATCTCTTTCTGTCTCCATTCCTCTCTCTCTCTCGCTTTCGCTCCTATACCTTACCTCTCTCACTCACGTACACAAACACATGTACTGTACATAAACACATGCAGTAAACACACATTTCATACACATACATGCTGCATTCATAAACATACAAAAGCAGGGATGCACACACTCAGTCACACAACTTAAATCACCACGCACACACACACACACAGCCTTTCTGTCTCTAGTGTAATCAGTGTGTTGGTTGGTGTTAGCTGTATGGCTAGTCTGTCCTTGAGCCTGTGAGCAGGCTCAGACTGGCCAAGCAAATAATTACCTCTCTCTCCCTCTCCGCGGCCGAGCCCGCCTCTCTCCTCTCCTTTCCCTACGCCTGGAGGAAGCTGGGCGGGAGGCGGGGTGTGTGTATGGGTGTGGAGGGTGATTATAATCAGATTGATCTGGAGGAGACACAGTATTTATTCAATACAGTAGCTGCATTTCACACCAGCAAGGAAACCTGCAGGGTGAGTTGTGATCCGACTATGTGTGTGGTGATGTTGTACTTCCATGTGAGGACCAAATGCCCGCACAAGTACAGAAAGATGAGCATAGCCCTTTGGAGTGAGGACATTTTTGGTTGGGGCTCACGTTACAAAATACCATTTTAGGGTTCTGGGTTAGGTTTAGGGTTGGGGTTAGAATGTGGGTTAAAGTTAGACATGTAGTGGTGAGGGTTATGGTTAGGGCAATGTGCTAGGAGGCAATGAATGTAGTCAATGGTCCTCACAGGTATAGTAATTTACAAGAATGTGTGTGTGTGTGTGTCTCATCTGAATAAACCCAGACCACCTTTAGTTGCTCATTTCACTCTTATCCTTCGCATCCATCAATAGCAAAGCCGCACACATCAAGGACATCATTCAGTGTGTGTGTGTGTGTGTGTGTGTGTGTGTGTGTGTGTGTGTGTGTGTGTGTGTGTGTGTGTGTGTGTGTGTGTGTGTGTGTGTGTGTGTGTGCGTGCGTGTGTGTGTGTCCACACGTGCATCTTGTAGTCTTATCTGCATTCAGGCAGTGTGTGTGTTTTACCTCCAGACAGACATGTCCCAGATCCCTGAGAAGTCACTAATAGGAGATGAAAGAATGAGAGACTCTTATCAGTCCATCACACCTCCCCTCCATCACCCCCTCTGTCTCTCTCTCCACCTATAATGGACCTTCTCTCTACCTCTCCGTCTCTCTCTCTCCACCTATAAATGGACTGTCTGAATTCAATTCAATTCAAATGGGCTTTATTGACATGGGAAACATATGTTTACATTGCCAAAGCCAAACAAAACAAAACAATCAAACGGAGAAAACAAAATAAATCAGTACATTACAGAAGGAATTTCTTGTATGATTGACAGTCTTTATGGTGGTTGTATTCCAGTGGATGTCCTTTTCTTGTCACAGCAGCTCACAAATCTTGCTGCTGTGTTTGCACATTGTTGTATTTCACCCAGTAGGTATGGGAGTTTAGAGTTATTTTCCATGTTTTCAAAGTCTCTTTGGATGTTTGCAATTTGTGGGAAGTACTGTATATGTCTCTGATGTCTTGGTATAGTGGGCAGGTTAAGAAGTGTAGTTCGGTTTCCACCTCGTCTTGTGTACAGTGGGTGCATAGTCTGTCTTCTCTTGGGAGCCAGGTCTGCCTATGGCGGCCTTTCTCGATGGCTAGGCTGTGCTCGCTGAGTCTGTACCTAGTCAAGGATCTCCTTAGTTTTGGATCAGTCACAGTGCTCAGGTATTCTGCCACTGTGTACTCTCTGTTTAGGGCCAAATAGCATTTAAATTTGCTCTGGTTTTGGGTTGATTCTTTCCAATGTGTCAGATCTTTCTTTTTGTTTTCTTATAATTTGGTTTAGTCCAGTGTGGTTACTGTCTGGTGGCTCTGCTTGTGTCTCTCTCCTCTTACAATGGACTGTCTGTCTATGTCTCTCTCTCTCTCTCTTCTTATAATGGACTGTCTCTCTATGTCTCTCTCTCTCTTCTTATAATGGGCTGTCTCCCTACCTCTCCCTCTCCTCTTATAATGGACTGTCTCCCTACCTCTCCCTCTCCTCTTATAATGGACTGTCTCTCTACCTCTCTCTCTCCTCTCATAATGGACCGTCTCTCTACCTCTCCCTCTCTTCTTATAATGGACCCTCTCTCTACCTCTCCCTCTCCTCTTATAATGGGCTGTCTCCCTACCTCTCCCTCTCCTCTTATAATGGACTGTCTCCCTACCTCTCCCTCTCCTCTTATAATGGACTGTCTCTCTACCTCTCTCTCTCTCTCCTCTTATAATGGACTGTCTCTCTACCTCTCTCTCTCTCCTCTTATAATGGACCGTCTCTCTACCTCAGTCTCATTAACATCTCTTTATTTCCTATCATTCTACACCTCTAATAAACTCCCTCTCCCTCCTGTTTAATTTATTTGGTCTCTCTCCCCTTCTTTCCTTCTCCTCTCCTGTCCTCTCTGTTGTAGGCCGGTGTTAATTAGATGAGTATTCTGTGTGACTAGCTTAGTATAATAGAACGAGTGGGCGAGAGAGTGACAGAGAAAGACAGAGATGGATATATTATATACAGAATATATCGTATTTAGAGAGAGAGAGAGAGAGAGAGAGAGAGAGAGAGAGAGAGAGAGAGGAATACCACAGACTGAGATCAAAACACCCAAACTGCCCCCAATTATGATACATGTCTACCTTGCAAAAAGAAAAGCTCAGACATGTGCTTTTTGCCTGACAAACAAACAAACACACACACACACACACACACACACACACACACACACACACACACACACACACACACACACACACACACACACACACACACACACACACACACACACACACACACACACACACACACACACACACACACACACACACACACACACACACACACACACACACTCTCTCTGATCTCATGTCAAAGCAGAACCTTCCAGCCTCCTCTCTCTGCGCTGCGCCAGGCTGTGACACACTTTTACAGACATGTTTTATTCAACACAAAACAGTCAGAGAACAAGTGACTGAACAGTCAGAGCACACGATTTAACACATTCCCGCCCGACAACGTATATATCCGTGTTTCGAATCCATGCTTAAAGGACCGACCACGGATATATCCGTGGCAAGGTTGTTTTGGCTTTTATTCCATTTTAATAACCTATTCAAGGTCGCCGAGCTGCACTGCAGATGTACCCTACTCTTTGAATTTGAAAAAGTGCATTACCGGCCAGATCCTCTTAGGGGCGCTGTATCGATAATGCAGTGTTCCCTGTGGCAGAAGCTGTCTTTTTTTTTTTCTGGATTTCCAATGTAGTTTTCTACTCACCTGAAGCGATCTCTATTGCCTGTTGCATGGAATACGTTTTGGATAGCGGATTTCACTATGCAGTAAGGGGATATATCATCAGCCAATGGACATATCGATCTACCAGATGGCGATCGATAACTGGGAAATGCTCGGGGGGATCCAACCGGCTCATGGTAAGATCTTTTTCACGTAAATTACATGCTGATCAGGGCTTGTTATGATACTCAACCAGCTGTTCAGCGTATGTGGCTACTGAGACGAACACGGTTATTGGTAATCAATAATCAGAAACGACGTCCCCCGCCCCCCCCCCCCCCTTTCATGCATTCATGCTTATATTCACGGCGCTATAAAATGAGAACGTATTGATGAATTTTTTTTCTTCTTTAAGCCATTTTGAAGGGACGGTTTATGGTCTCAATTCACAATGAGAATGGACAGATAGCAATAATATAAAGTATAGATTTAGCTAGGGGTGGACGGTATGGTCTAAAATTTATATCACGGTATAATTTGAAGCATAGACGGTAACGGTATATATCACGGTATCAGTGTTTCCGTTAGAATAATTTTTTTTGCCTGATAGGCAGGCTATATAAAGAATGACATCCTCAAGGCATGTAGATTTATAATATTTTAACTTAAAACTAGGTTACTTTTGCGTATAAAGTCATTATATTCCAAATAAAATAAGTCCCGAGTCCGTGCTGCTCCCATTGCAAACAGCGGGCTGGATGCTGGATTTTGCTAGAAGCATATGTAGCTGCAGAGCCGCAGAGCCAGCAGCGCTTTCAGGTCTGGTCACAGCTTTCAGCCGTTGGGTGGGGGGGGCGCTGTTGAGCGGGCCTGTGAGACCTGAAAGCGCCGCTGGCTCTGCGGCTCTGCAGCTGCATGCTATTCGCAAATCCACTGCTGCAGCCGTCCTCCCGTCCTCTCGTTATCATAACACTACACGCATATCATAATGTTTACAGCAAACTGTAGTTGATCACCAGGTATGTTTTATTAACGTAGAATAATTCATATAAGAAAAACGATAGGGACATCTCTTACCTTTCTCCACTGGTTAAAAATGCCAGGAACTGAAATTGAAACTTGCTGTGCGCCGCGGTGATATATGTTTATTATGAAATGACAATTGCGTGTTGACACGCCCACTGCGCGATGCCTCCTAAATAACTTTTTCCAGTTTGCACATATCTATTATCTATGACTAATTCTATCTATTTTTAGGGGCAAATGCGATTGAAATAGTCGCGCTGTGGTTACATGACGTCATTGCTATTTTAGAGCTGCTCTACCGGTTACACGGTATAGTCAAAATCCATACCGTAGAGCAAATTAATACCGTTTATACCGTATACCGTTTATACCGTCCACCTCTAGATTTAGCTCTACAAACAGCCCCACGGACTGTACAAGTCTGTTTACATATGCTGGCCGTCTACAGTGATTTTAGACGAATCCAAATGGCCGCCAATGTGTTAAGAGAGAGAGAAAGAGAGGTCAGTGAATGCCATTTACCATCTTGTCTGTGAGGCGAAACAAATGACAGACAAGCTAGCACCTTTTTATTCTTTATGGTATGGTAACCATACCATATGGTATGGTACCTCATATGGTAACAACAGATGAGGTACTAAAAAAACTGAGCGCCCTCCAACCTAACAAGGCCACTCGCCATGACAATATCCCCTCCAAATTCCTCAGAGACTCAGCAGCCGCCATCACCCCAGTCATCA
>NC_140171.1:37225142-37327642 GCF_963971535.1 Notolepis coatsorum
GAGGCTAGAGAACCGAAGGTGAGTGTTTTTGACTAAAGAAAACAAAGTTATGTGGTTCGGCCACAAGGGTGCCTCCCAGACTGGCACCATTGTAGCCGCCGATGGCAAAAAGCTTGAACTGGTCACCTCCTATAAATACCTGGGAGTGTGGATAGACACCAAACTCTCCTTCTTTGAACACCTAACTAAACTGCAGGCCAAAGTCAAAGCAAGGCTTAGCTTTCTGTATAGGAACCATTCCTCCTTCACTACATCTGCTAAACTCACCCTGGTCCAGATGACTGTCCTGCCGCTATTTGACTTTAGCGATGTAATCTACCGCTTGGCCCGTAAAGGTGATCTAGAGCGCTTAGATATCGTATATCACTCCGCCATTCGCTTCGCTACCAATGCACCCTACAGGACCCACCACTGCGAGCTATACTCCCTAGTAAACTGGCCCTCCCTGGAAATTAGACGCAACATCATCTGGCTGGCCTTTGTATATAAAACACTTCTAGGCCGTACTCCCCCTTACTTTACTCGCTTAGTCCACCCTCGTCCACTCCCGAATTACCACACCCGGTCAGCCACACATATCCTGGTAAACGCCCCCCATGCCAACTCCTCACAAGGCCGTTCCTCCTTTCAGTACGCAGCAGCTGATAGCTGGAACACACTACAAAAAACCTTAAATATGGAAACGTTTATTTCAATTCGATTGTTTAAGGAAACTTTAACAAACTCCCTAGAGCACTCATAACACCATGCTGCCACTATTGTTCTGTTGTCTGTCAGTTGTTGTTGTTCAGTTCAGTTGTTGCTCTGTATGTATGCCCTGCCTAATGTTCCTTTGTGTTTTATTTGTATTTGTTTTATTTGATCCCCTTTCCCCTAGGGGGCTTTTTACCCCCAAATAGGCCGTTATTGAAAATAAGAACTTGTTCTCAACTAACCTGCCTATACAAATAAAGGTTTGATTGATTGATTGAAAGAAGATTTGATTAACTGTTAACCCAATTGGGGGAACCTGCTTTTCTCGTCATAAATCGATCAATACAGACCGTATTAATTAATGTTGTGTTTCTTTTTCAAATGTAGCCAAGAGTAAAAGGGTCATTCTGCCATTCTGGAGTACTTCACCCTGTTCTCTGCAATTACTGTAGCTCTGATTGACTGTCACCTGTGGGTTGTTGTCACTAATTACTGCATGTGGTTTGCTGGGATTTTGCCTTTATAGTAATCCTTTGTTTCTCTGTCTGTTGTCGGATCTTCAACAGAACTACTGCGAGCAGTCGGCCACGGACAAGAAGTGGGACCTCTTGTCTTTGTTGTTATTATTTAGTGTTCTTATTTTTCCGTCATGTGTATGGTTCTCTTTCCCTTATATACCTCTCAGTTGTAGCCTGGCTACTTATTCTTTATCGTAACTTTATCTTGCTCTAGTGATTTCTGATAATAAAAGAAACACATATTTTGAGAAGAGCAACCCCATCTCCGCCTCCTTATTACCTTCTACTATTGGACTCAACTTCCTACCTTGAATCGTAACAAAGGTGTATATTTTCAGCACTACATTTGTTTACCGATGTTTTAAAACATTTACGAAAATAAGAGTTTCTCTGAATAATGTGAATTCTCTGTGTATTGCATCGGAAAGAAGTGAGTAGTCACGCAAGGAAATCCAGATTTAACACTGCCATTGGAAAGAGGAGATTTGGCCCTATCCATAGATGTAAGACTTGGCCATAATAAGGTCATTTATAGGCTTGATATATATTCAAATGCATTATAATTCAAATTGCATGTGTCTGGATGGCAGAATTCAGTACTGTAAATCCTTCTGCTTAATCATCTTCCCTTTATTCATTTGCTTAGATCTTTTGTACACTTGATCTCAAGAAGGTGCTGAAGGTGCGAAATATGATCACCCGCAGTTATATTTCGTATTGCATCGCGTCCCGCTCTGAGCCTTACGAGATACTCCTATCTCCTGTGATACCTAATGTATCTCCCACGAATAAAAACACATGCACCCCACCTGTATGGGGCCCCGCCCCTTATGGTGGCACCGCCCATATAACCATGACCCTAGTCATGAAACACCCTTCCTCTATTTTCGTCCCAGCGTATTGGATGCGTGCACCATACGAGCTAGCGGAATGAAAAGATTAAGGAAGATTAATAATGTTGGAAGCTTACCGGAGGTTGCTGGCCCCTGGCATCTTCGACGCATGTTTTCGGCGACACGACGGGCCTGTGATGTTCCTCGTTTGATGACTGCACATCGAGGTTCAGCTGTACAAGGCTGGCTGTCGGGCCAGCTTGTACTCAGGTAGGCCCTGTGTCTTCAGGCATGGGTATTAGTGTTAGTAATGCTGGTTTGTTTTGTTAACACAACCATGTTGTGTGTTGGCGCCGGGGGCAGGATGGTTTGGTGAACGTTCTCTGCAGGGAACGGTTTCCAAGCTGTCTTGGGCGTGCTGCTAAAACATCTAAAGCTATGCTAACATGCTATCGCTACTGCCGCATGCTATTACTACTGCTAATTGCTATGCTGTTTTAATGTCTCCGCCGTGAGATGTTGTCACTCTCCCGCCTCTTGCCCGGTTCATCAATGAAGGTCAGTCGGTAGCTGTTGTGGGGTTTTTGAGTTCTATTTACCTTTTTCGGGGTAGGTCGTGGCTAGGTTCCTAGCCAGGTATTTTACCTTGTGTTCCGGCGGGGTTTGTTGAACGGTGTTCCCATCTGGGTTGGCGTCGGGTAGAGGGGCTATGGGTCCAGCCGACATGATAAACATGTTGCGTGTCTGTGCACAGGCAATTGTTGTCTTGGATCCCACATTGCCTGGCGTTAGGCTGCAGTAGTATAAGGGCAGGGCCGCCTGGGAGAAATGTGAGGCCCTGTGCGTTTTTAGACGCGAGGCCCCCCATCTCCTGGGGCGGCCCTGTGTAGGGGGCTATTGTTTCGTTTTGTCACTCTGCTATGAGAAGGTCTGTCTTGCTACAGCTTTCTCTCCTCTCAAACCATTCATACTGACGGTCAATCGGTATACTGGGGGAGTAGTGCGGGGGGGGCTTTGTTTACCTTTTTTGGTAAATGGGCTAAACTAGGGCTGGTGTTCTGTTGTGAATATTTTGAATGAAGACGGGTCTGGTCCGTCTCCCCTTAACTTTGTGTGTATGGGTTTGCTCATTCTACAGTTTTTGTGGTTTAGCTCTTTTATTCATTTAACCTTTTCATGGTGCACACCACAGTGGAGGGTGCTGTTTGCAATCACCACTGGTGCTCCATGTTAACGTCAGTCCTTTGTTTTTGATATATTGAAACAATGCCCCGCCCGGCCGACACCTTGGGTGGGTCGGCCTGGCGAGTGGCTGGTGGGCTGTTAAGGCTTGTACCGCCACGGTATGGAATTGGCAACGATTAGAACTGTGTTCGAATTGGTGTTTTTTCTATTACAAAAAAATGGTGTCTGGTGGAGGGGCCTTGGGGCCAGCCGACGTCGACACATCGCGCGAGGTTGTTGACGTTATTAGCTTTGACCCAGCCGCAAGCTATAACCGCTCAGGGTTCCCCTCTCCGCAGGGGATTTTGGTCTTCTGCTGGAGCGCGGGCGGTATTGTCCTAGGCCCTACACCGCCTCACACCGCGCAGCCAGAAGAAGAGAGAGCACGGCCTCGTCAGCGGCGATGACGGGGCCCTCGACAGGCGGCCATGTTTTTCCCCCGCCAGAGGTATCCTGGGCGTTGATTCGACAGGTGTCCACAAGGCCGACAGCCTTGGCGGCCGAGGGATCGGCCATGTAGGATGGGTTCGGCTTGAACAAACAAGCCGTCACCGTCCTGCCGCGAGCAGCCCGCTCTCCGATCACTCCCTTCCCCAACACCAGCGGAAGAAGTGGGCTCTAAAAAAGTATGATTGTTTCCTTTGGCTGCGGGCCGCGTGCCTTCGTTGATGCGCGGGCGGCCCCCCTTTTCGCTTCTCATGGGGACAGGGGCTGACACCCAGTTGATGGCTGAGCCTGGGTCTGTCCGTGAGAATGTTGTGCTGTCAAGCGGCTCCCACACCTTGAACTGTGTTGGTTGAGCCTGGTGTTACGTCTGTCAACTTAAGTGTTGTCAGCAGGGGGGCTCGAAACCTTTTGAGGCACACAGTGCGGGCTTCCCCGGCCTCGCCTTCGCCAGGCCAGGTATCATGTTGGTGCTCCCACTCCTGAAATATTGGCAAGTGGTCGCAGCTCACATGGTTTGGGGTGGTAGTAATATCACTGCAGGGCTACGGTGTGTAGGAACCCATGGGGGCCTTACACCTTGCATGTCCGGCTGCAGAACAACTCCTTCAGCATGTTCTGGAGGGGTGTTCAGTGGGGGGGCTTTTTTGATCGGAAGCCCCCCGTATCAGACAGGCCCTTTCTGTCGGGGTTCCCCCTTGGGTGCGATTGCCTCGTGGGTGGTGTCAGGGCAGGTGTTCCGACACGGAACGCGCTCCTCGCGCGGTTCCAGGGTTGTCTTCGCACAGCGGGGGGACCGGGCCAACTATCTACAGTTCCTGGCGGACCTGCGCCACGTGACGGCGGGTGCGTTGGGAGTGTCGTCACATATGACTACGGCAGTACCATATGTCGAGGTAGATGGAGAGAATGGTGAGGCGGGGACTTGTGTTTTCACAACCCCACCCGTTTTCAGGTTTGGTACAGACCCTGTTGTCGGGGTCTCCAGCAGGGACAGCTCTGGTCGACGAGATCCAATCTCTGTGGACGAAGCAAGCCATCGTCGTGGCGTTCTCCTCCCGGTGTTCTCTGCCCGAGAAGTCGGGAGGGAGGGGTGTAAGACCCAGGCTGGACCTGTCCCATGGGAAGGTTCAGCATTTTTTGGATCGTCTCCTACCTGTTGAACACTGTCAGGTGGGGGTCTGGTTCTCCTCCATAGACCTGTAGGATGCGTATGCGCATCCCCGATCTTCCATCCTAGGGCTTACCTACGCTTCCTTTGCAGGGTTAGCGTATGAGTACCAGAGGCTGCCGTTCGGTTTTCTCTGGCTCCCCGCATCTTCACCAAGTGCGTGGAGGCCGCACTGGGGCCTCTGCGTCATCCGGGGTTACGGAGTGTTCTGCCCTGATGACGTTCTGGTCCTTCGCGGTCAAGGTGGATCGTCAGGTCTCGTACCAGGCAGGTCTCTACCAGCCTGGGGTTGCTGTAGACTGGATGTAGAGTATTCCTCTTCCCAGTCAACGGTTGGAGGGCTATGGGCATCCATCTCAGAGCGTGTTGTCTACACGCTCGGGAGGTTCCGTCCTAGGACGGTTACGGCGCTGTCTCACGTCGCGTTTTCACCGACGCCTCCCTCGCTGGTGATGCGTCGGGCCAACGCAGTAGGGGGCAGCTGGCAAACCATGCTGCCCGGTCTGCGCTACGTTCAATGTGTTGGTGTTGAAAGCGGTCCTTCTGGTCCACAAATGGTGTTGATCAGGACGGACGATACGACATCAGTGTCGTGTATCGACAGACAGGGAGGAGTACGCTCCCCCTGTCTGCACCAGGCGGCGGGCGGCTGGCTATGGGCGTCCTCCATCTGCGCGGCCTAAGGGCTCCCCACATCCCCGGCAGGGAGAATGTGGGTGCAGGTGTACTGTCGCGGGGCGGCCCTCATCCTGACGGGTGAGGATTGTGTCTGGACATGGCCAGGCAGGTCTGGGACCGATGCCGTGCCGCCAGGGATTCTTCCCCATACATCTGTTAGGTCAGTTGTTGGGACGGGTACGTTGAGGGGCGCAGGTTCTTGATCCTGATGGTGTTACCATCTGGAATGCGCATGCTCCCTCCACTGTCGCGCTTACGCGGGCAGATGACGTATGTTTGGTGTGGTGTGGTGTAAGGCGGGGGGCCGGGACTCAGTCTCCTGCCCCCTGGATGCTGTCCTTAGTTACCTCCAGTCTCTCCTTGATAGACTGTCGGCTTCGACGGTGAGGGTATATGCAGCAGCTATATCCTCCTATCATGAGGGGTTTGAGGGGATGTCTTGTTCAGCCACCCTCTTGTGAAGCGTTTCCTGCTTGGCGCTCGACGCGTTAAGCCGGTGCAACGCTCCTTGGCTCCGACTTGGGATCTTCAATTGGTCCTCGGTCGGTTGTCCTTGGCCCCGTTTGAGCCGCTCGAGCGGGCGCCGTTGGGACAGCTGTCCTTCAGGACCGCGTTCCTTCTGGCTGTCGCTTCCGCTAAACGCGTAGGTGGGCTCTGTGCTCTCTCGGTACGTCCAGAGTGCCTGTCTTTTCGGACCGATTGCGGTGTCACTCTGCGACCTAATCCTGCTTTCGTGCCTGAGAATGTCCGGAGTTCCTTCCGCTCCCGGGATATTGTGGTTCAGGCGTTTCGTCCTCCTCCTCACACTAGTGAGTTAGATGCGGGCCTTCACCTGTCATGTCCAGTCCGTGCTTGGGGATTTACCTCAGCCGTACTCAGAATTTCAGGGTTACCGACCAGCTTTTTGTCTGTTACGGTGGGGCTTGTGCTGGTAAGGCACTGTCGGAGCAGCGCCTGTCCCATTGGTTGTGCGAGGGTGTTACCCTCTGCTACACGTTGGCTGGGCAGGATCCCCCTGGGGGCGTCAGGGCGCACTCCACTCGTGGGGTGGCTGCCTCTGCCACTCTCCTGGGTGGGGCCTCGGTGGAGGCCATCTGTGCTGCAGCTTCATGGTCCTCCCCGGGCTCCTTTGTAAGGTTTTTCCTCATGGACATGACCGGGGGTTCTGTCTCCCAGGCGGTTCTGGGGTCTGTGGCCTTTCCTGCTTCCCGTCCTTTGGTCGGGTAGCAGGAGTGTATGGGTTTGGGCCACAGTGTGTTGAGTCACACGTGGTTCCGCCTGTACGGTGTGTTCAAGGGGTTCTAGTTCCCTCTTGTTCGCATTCAGGTGGAGTTGACTGCGCCCCCCCTTCGTTAGGAAGGATGGGGTGACAGGGCTCCCCGCACCCCTTGATGTGGGCTTACGGGTCCTCAGGGGGTACATCTGTCGGGTCTCGCGCCCGCTCTTCCCCATTATCTCGTAAGGCTCAGAGCGGGACGCGATGCAATACGAAATATAACGATAGGTTATGTAGATAACCTAGTTATATTAGTATTGGCTAAGCGTCCCGCTCTGCGCGCCCTGAGTTCCCTCTTGAGGGATCTTTTCCTGGGACGGGTTTTGGCGAGGAAGGGTGTTTCATGACCAGGGTCATGGTTATATGGGCGGTGCCACCATAAGGGGCGGGGCCCCATACAGGTGGGGTGCATGTGTTTTTATTCGTGGGAGATACATTAGGTATCACAGGAGATAGGAGTATCTCGTAAGGCTCAGAGCGGGACGCTTAGCCAATACTAATATAACTAGGTTATCTACATAACCTATCGTTTTAGCATGGTGTTATTCACTGTCAAAGATGCAAAAAATAAATTATAATTTATATTCTCCTTTGTTTCATTGCGATTTACTCAAGCATAGTAACAGACACAATATTTCTGACACTGGGAATACATTCCCTGAGGTCCATAGATGTTCCTAGAAGAACATGCAAATTGACCTTGTAGAAGTGGAGCAATCTTCCATTTACTTGGGCATTTACTTGGGCATGTACCTTTAGGCGGATTTTCAGAAAATAGGGCTACAGCTTAACAGACTAAAAAGAAGAACATTCTTCACAAGCATGGATTTTTTGCTAGAGGGCTTTGCCAGGCTTTGACTACCCAGTGCTTACCTTGACATGTGCATTAGGGCTAACATACAGAAGAAAATAAAACGCCATCAGTGAGATTCTGCAAGATATAATCTTAATAGCATACTTCCTGTAGTGTGTGATGCACCATTATGTTCAAATCCTGTAGTGTGTTGCATGTTTGGGATTAGAGAGAAGAAAAAAGCTTTAAACTCTGGCTCTGCAAACAGGCCAGGTTACATAAACAACACGCGCACACTAGAGATGTGCCGGATGATCTGAAACCTGCAATGCCCTCAGTTATTAACCCAGGGTGGGCGGAATAAGGGTCAGGAAGTACATGTGTGGATGGAGGTTGGGTGGCTGGCGGGCCGGGTTGAAATGAATAAATCATAAATCTTCAATTATTGTGCCACTCTGACTCATGTCTAGAACTAAGACCTAGCATTGCAAATAATGACAACATTTGGAGCCGACTTCATCTTGTATTCAGATTAGCCTAATAAGGCTGAATAATACGGAATAGGACACTCGCCAACACTTGAGTCAGTCACACATTAGTTTAGCCTCTAATGTGGTGCCAAACAGCCAACTGCAAAATGTGTTTGAGAACTTTGGCAGACAAAGTTAACTACAGGGCCACAAAGGACAAGCTGTGAAATGGAGCGCAAGGGAGAGGAACGAAAACAAGAGAGGAACGCCATCATTCACCGTCTCGGAAGGATTTGGTGTGGTGGTCAACGAGGATGACAGCAGTGGCGGCGACACTGTGCGATTACTTACTGTGAGAGACTGGACAGTCACTAGACGGGGACTTCAATTATGTCAAAGGCGTACATGCAAACAGTCCAAGGCCAACCAGGTCTAGCAAGTTGGTCAAAGAGTGTATGGATTTCTTTGTGTGTTACTTGGGACCATTTGACATTGTTTGGGGAAAAGGCTTCACTTCCATGGCACAGGAACTTGTTAGAGTTGGAGCCTGTTATGGAGCCAAACAAGAATGTCTTCCCACGCAGAAGAAAAGGTGGGGCTACATTTTGTATGAGTGGATAGTACTTAGTTTTTGGGAGTATCTACATACTGTATCACTTGAGTATTTAGCTTTCACTTTTACTTCATTACATTAAAAATTATGTATACTTTTACCTTGTTACAAAATAAAATCTGGATATAATTGTCTCATCATGATATTGGATTATCCAGACTGTATAAATCAAAGCCTTGTGTGTGGTGGGATACACATGAGAACAGTAAATCGCTCTCCTACACATGATGTAGAAGATCATTTGTGCGTGAATAACTGGCGCGTTGAGGCATATCTCCCACAAGACCAAACAGATGGCATTAGCAGTAAATTAAAATATTATATCAACAATTGCTTTCATTACCAATGGATGTGCATAATGGTAACCATCTGATTGAATAATAATCTTTAGAAAGATTTCATTTCAGTTTTCAGTTTACATGGTCCTAATGCTAGGCCACTTTGATACAGCCTATATCCATCAGACATACATCTGGGTACTTTAGCTTTTCTTGCAGTCACACCTATTTTGAAAAGTTACGTTTGATCTGTCTTCAGGCATGCAAGGGGAGATGAGAGTTGAGGGAGAGAGGGAGAAATACATTTAACCTTCCTGTTATCCTCTGGGTCAATTTGATCCCATTCAATGTTTAATGTATCCAAATAAATGGTTGACATTACTTTTTTGCTCATTATTTGCTCTTTCCTAATTTAATGAGGACAAATGGGTAAACATAAAATTAACATGGTGATATGTTTTAAATGTACACACTTTGTACGCATTGGTGTTCCTTGGGGTCAAATTGACCCCAGGCTGTTTTAACTGTATAAAACATATAGAAATGTCAACTTTTTACACATTGTTTAGGATGATATTGAGGTGACTATTATTACATGCACATTTATAATCTTAAAAAAAACATCCCTCTGCTTTAGGGCCCTAATCTAATATACCATGCCTGCAGTGCGAGAACCACTCATAGTTCACATGAACTTCTTGTGAAATGGGGAGGGGGGGTGTGTGCATATAACCCACTTTGCGAGAACTCTGCTATTTCCCGCAACATGGGGGAGGGGGCATAATACCCACATTGCGAGAACTTCGCAACATGGGGACATATGGTTCCTGCGAGGACATTGGTAGTTCACGCGACACATAGGAGAGGAGCCAACATATACTGTAAAAGCTTACAGAGCAGCCTTCTAAACCATTTATCTTGGTGCTCTGTGTGGTTTCTCTCCATGTTCTCTCTCAATTGAACATTTTGAAAAGTTGTCTTTCAACCTCAAGGAGACACGTTACCTTCCAAAAATGGAAATGTATCATAGTCCTGCTCCCCACTTGAACAACAGGGTAGGCTTAGTGCTGCTAATATCATAAAAATGGTTCCAGGAGCCACCAGATCAGGGGCGTCATTTTGGTATGGCAAGGTATGGCACTCGCCATACCTTGGCAGCAAAAAAAAAAAAAAAAAAAAAAAAAAATTATAATTACATTTTTTTTATGTTGATTTAGAATTCGAATGTCAACATTATGAACGAAGCTTCGAACTATTCGGTACAGCCCTAGCATGTTTTGATATTGTCAATTATCTCACTTTTACTAGGTGACTTTTACTACTAACTCAAATATGCCACAAAAAAAAGGAAAATGGACATACAGACGTTTTTTAATCAAAGGGCAGCAGAGACAAGTGATACAGGGACACAGGTAAGGTCTTAACATGGCTTAGTGATTATAACAGTGCAGTTCAGCATTCAGTAACCCATACTTTTTGTGAACGTGTTTTTGATACTACATTCTGTTGAACACACACCTCAAAACCGTACCTAAGGAAAATTGGCTCAATTGCAAGAAAAATAATAGACAGTTATGATATTACATTCTGCAAACATTTTATGCTAAATATTGTGGTTCCCTGCTTTAGTCTGTTGACACATTTCTATACTAAAAATGCTTGTGTAGTCCTGTCACTGTGTCTTACCTAAATGTCATATAAGTGAATTGTATAGAAACAACTCACCAAAAGTTACTATTGCGCAACTGATTTGACAAAAAAAATCCACCAAGGGGGGGAAACCCCCCCTTCACCCCCCACCCCTCACTAATTGCCATACCTTGGCTTTTACTGAAATGACGCCACTGCACCAGATACGCTGTCAGCCATGTCCAAGAGATAAAGTCAGCATTCAAGCTCTTCATAACACCATCAATTGAGAAGGATATACTTGAGATCAGTGGCGGCCGCTGGGTACTTCGCCACTAGGGGCGCTATACCAAAAGTAAAAAAAGCCCAACACAAACACGCACAGCTCTCTCTCTCTCTCTCTCGCTCTCTCTCTCTCTCTCTCTCGCTCTCTCTCTCTCTCTCAGATGATGTCAGATCCATTCAATAATAAACACATTTGTAAAGCTTGTTATTTTAAACAAGTTACCATTCATTGTCTGAGTGGTTATGTCCCACATGCGGCGAAATTAGAGAGAGAGAGAGAGAGAGAGCGAGAGCGAGAGAGAGAGAGAGAGAGAGAGAGCATTTTAGTAAAGTTACATTTTCAACAAGATTGCTGCTATTTAAACACTTCATGGAAACGGGGTAACGTTAACCTTATGTCGACTGTAGTATTGTATGACCTCGACATAACGTTTAAACGTTAACGTTACTCCGTTTCCATGAAGTAATTATAAAAGTGGCCAGCTAAGATGACGGAGCTAACAGCTAGCAGTAGCTGTAACGTTACAACGTTATGCGGCATCAGTAGACAACGTATCATGTATTAAACTAGAGTTAAGATCGCTAATCTACCTTGTTGTTGGCTTGTTGATAAAGTATATCCACTCCATGGCATTGTCCATCCAGCCTGTGTTGATGTCCATCCATTGTCCGCATCCATATAGCTTGTTGTTAGCCAACAAGCTGTGTGAGTGAAGAGCTGTGTCTTTGTCCATTTCCGCCTCGAACAGCCTGCAAACTACCTGGCGTTCTATCGCCATGCTCTAAGACAAACTCTAACCTTAACCAACTTTGAAAGAGTGCCTAAGCTCAGTGTAGTTGCTGTTGTTGTTGACGAGTCGACTGAACTGCTGTTGCTGTGTTGCATTCTCTCTCTAAGCCAACCCGAGAAATGCGGCTATGGAAAAAAACTGGCATCGCGTCGGCCAATCAGAGAGCGTCTCCACGAAAATGCGGCTATGGAAATTCTTCACGGAAGTTCACGCTGCTGCCTAGACCGCTTCAAATCGCGCTCGGATTCCAACATAATAGTCATATTTCAACGCACAACGCCGTATGCACTGATTGGCTGTGACGGAGACAGCGATCAAACTGTGACGCGCACTCAGAGCGCTATCGCTTCTAGCCCGGGCGAGAAAAACGAAAAAATAAAAAAAAAACGTCACTTCCTGCTCATGAAAACGATGTTTTTTTAATTTAGATAATAACGTTATATTGTGCATTGGAAATACAAACATACTTAAAATGAGTAAATATTATTCATTTTAAACATGTTTATATTATTTATAGGGCTATAAAACACAAAAACGAAAAAGTTTTATTGTCTTCTTCTCTGATTTAACAGCAGCTGGCCAGCAGGTGGGTCGGCGCCCTTGCACCCCTAGTGGCGAGCCGCCACTGCTTGAGATGATGGATTTAGAGGGGAGGTGCGTGTATGGGGACAGTGTGAAGGAGTTGGGTGGGACCCACTTGCAAGCCTACATTGGGTTGCTAATTTTAGCAGGAGTGTACAAATTAAAAGGAGAAGCAACAGCAAGCCTTTGGAATGCTCTGGAACGGCACTATTTTGAGCCACCATGTCTCTCAAGACATTCCATATTATATCTTGTGTCATACGCTTTGATGACAGAGAAACAACACAGGGCCGACGAGAGCATGACACACTCGCAGAAAAGATCTTTCTTTAAAATGTTATGTCAATCAGTGAGACTTTATGGTGATTCATATATTTTTCGATAGCCACATAATATATAATCTGGATGTATAATTGGGTGGGTGGGGGGAAGTGGGGGTAATGTTTTATTTAAATGGTTATTTAGGTAATCAACAAAGAAACGTAAAGCATCTGAAACATAAATGTGGGTAACAGTTTTATTAATAATGATAATTTTCTGGAGGTTTAAACTGCAGAAAGGATAAAGGGGGTAAAGTAAATTTGAGGATAACAGGGGGAGATAAAAAGGTTGTGTTACTGACACCAGATATATACTTTTGATACTTAAAAAGGGAAACACCAATGTTATTTCCATGGCCCAAAAAAGTTCAATCAATATTTTTTAACATGAGCTACTCTCTCCCAAGGCAAGTAAGACAATGGGCTTCATTCACCAATACTCTCTTATATTTTTTCTTATATTTTTTCTAAACCGTCTGTTAACACATTCTGTGCCAAAAACTGAAAATTGCGTGTTTGGTCGACAAACGTTGAGTGCCAAAAACGAGATATTAAGTTTTTGGATTGTTTGATCTTTTTACTTTGATCCCCGCTCTACAGACTTGCCCGGAGTGATCTGCATCATTTTGGCACACTCATACATACACTAGAACGGCAATGCCGATCGACTATCACCAGGTGGCAGTATCGTCCGTGTCTGAATAGCAATGGCTTGGGGTTGATACACAGCCTCACTTTTCTTTTTCTTGGTAGTGGCCCCTCCTCCCGCTTGAACAGAAATTCACATTGATCGCTTCGAAATTCCGTTGCCTAAGCGTATTTGACCATCGAAACGTGTATAGACATATACACTGGTAATCGCGATGGCGATGCGATCACTTGGAATTATTCTTCTTGGAATACCTTCTGGCTAAGGTAAGGTACATTATATGTCTATTTTACCGAATCTGAAACGTGTTTTTCTAATGATCACAGTTCTGTGTTTCACCGGATGAAAAACATGCTTGGCAAACACGATCACAGTTTGACCCCCCCCCCTTGATGATTTTGTGAAGGTACATTAATACATGTCCCAAAATTTTTTTTTTTTAAAAAAGCATGTGCATATCAGTGTGTGGAGTGAAGTTGTGGAATAATTTACCCGAATACATCAAACTGAGTAAACATGTGGCACAATTTAAAAAGCAGCTAAAAAAAGCAGCTAAAAAGCAGAATGTCTTTTATTGTAAACTTTTAATATAAGTAAAAATAATATACTATATTGTAATATACTAAATTATGTAAATTCTAGTAATATTAATGGAAGAACAAATACAAATGTAAAGGGGTAGGGATAAATAGGCTAAGCTTCCCTCTACTCCTTTTTTTGGACATGTCTTCTAACCAAACACAATGCTCTTTTGTTTATAATTCCTGTTTTTTCTTTGTTCTTTTTTTTAGTTGTTGTTATGATTGTTTGGTCTGACGGATCAAGACACTGTGAGTTGTTTGAAGAAATAAGAAGAATAACATGTCCAAGAAATAAACTTTTCATTCATTCATGTCATATACCTTTGATTTGGGAGTATTTGGGGTTTCAGGGGTTCAACCAGAACGGTTTGGGATTTTTGCACATAAAGTTTTATCTCGTGATCTATGAAAAAAGACTGGATTATCTTGGAAGTGCGCGATGTTTAGTGTGTAATAAACTACAAACTACAGCATGTGGAAACAAACTATTATTCCCATGTTGCACTACAAGTAATGTTTGTCAAAATGAGCCACACCATGTCTCCGCAGCTATAATACAGAACACACACACAGCTTCGCAAACATAGTGAAATGACCGCAGAAACGACTATAAAGTTGGCATTCTAGCGGTAAAGATAAGCGATACGCGTGGCACTCAAAGTGTTAACACATTCACGGCCAGGGGTCGCTGTTTACCTTCTGTATAGAACGCCAGTGCTGTAAGTCAATGGGGCGCTTTGTTCACTTGCAAGTGCTTAAAAATATATCTTATATTATAGATATGGGTCTAATACACCCGTCGATTGTCAGTGAGTTGCTTCCAGTCAACATGCATGAAACAGATTGTTTTTTCATCCGTACATTTCAGTTTTATACCGTTTTGAATATGAGTATAGTTTTGGTGATTCTTAGTAATCCCAGGAAAAGACGATAATAGCGTTTTAGTGGAATCCACTAAACACGTTGTCATTTTTCGCCTGGTTATCTAATCATCCTGAAATTAATGCTAGATTATCGTTATTATCCTTCCTCATGCAAGAATGAAAATGGCCCTAAAACTGAAATGCATGTTCACGCTCAATTAATTTGCATAAAGACACGCCCCATCAGCTCCTTATAAGGCAAACGAGGCGTGTGCAAAATAACAGAGGTTCATTCAACAGGAAGCGATTTGCGACTGATCTCAAAATTAGATTAGATTCATATGTATTGTTATTCTCCCAATCTGTATTTCTGTATGACAACTAATAAAGAAACTTGAACTTGAAACTTGGAGGTGTGCTTGCCATCTTCTCCGGAGTCAGACAAGAAGATAGATACCTAGTTTCTCTCTCTGCGTTCAGTAGAAAGCTATCCGGCTGCAAGCTGCTGGCTGAAAATACCTCTCCCAGACCTTTAAAGCCCAACTTGCAGGTTAAACCCTACTCTGCAATTATGGCTAGTTTACATCATTGGTATCTAATTTAATTATTTATTTTTTTCCATTTGACGCCGGAAATTTCACTCAGAAATGGTTAAAAAGGTCCATGCACGAATAACATGCACGAGCAAATCTAAAAGCTTATCAGACGCTAGCACGGCCGTGACGTCACTTCAGGAAACGTATGCCTTATGCCCGTCCGGGTCATAGTAGGCCTACTACTGGATAATTGGCGCTGGCTAACGTTAGCATTATGTCTACTGTCGTGAACCATTTTAGATCGGGGCATGTAGAGGAGTTTGGGGAACGAGTAAAATCATGTGCAGGTCCTCTTCTCAGACCTGTGTGGCAAAGCACTGCACACGCATCATGCAAGCTACACGTCGCTGCATGTTGATCAATGGTGGCCCACTCGGTGCATCACAGTGGGCTACTATTGTGCTAACAACGTGCCGCGGCGTCCGGCTTGTCGGCCGGCATGAGTGCCCGATTTGGGGTGGTTCTCTCCTCTTTGTGTGCCCCCGTCCTCGCGGGTGTCCTGCCGGGGAGCTTGTGGACGCGACAACAGCGGCGGCCGTAGGGTGTTTGAGCCTGTAGCGTTAGTTAGCTCATAGCTATCGTGTACCACTAGCCTTTACGGGCTCGAGCACCCTACGGCTGCCGCCGTTGTCGCGTCCATGGGCTCCCCGGCAGGGTACCCGTGGGGACGGGGGTGTACAGAGAGGAGAGAACCATTTTGGGTCGGGCGTTCATGCCGGCCAGCGAGCCGGACGTCGGGATATGTTGTTAGCACAATAGCTACCAAGCTAAGCTATGTTAGCTTCTAACGGTGTATACACAATATGTACAACGACACAATGATTTACATTATTACAAATATGGTAACGTGGTTGTGGCTTTTACAAATAGTGGTTAGCTTTAGAGATGGATGGCTATAAAAAACTGATTGTGAACGAATATTCACTATGCGCTTTAAACATTTAAAAGGTAGTTGGTCATACACATATTTTTGGCAATTTCTTGCTGTTTTTGTCCAGAAATACAGTCAAACTGTTGTCAAATGTCAACAATAACCATCCCATTGAATTCCTAGGATCAAAATTGTGTGGGAAAATGTATACATTTCGCTCTGTAAGTTGTCTACTTCAAAAGTTATGCCTCTTCTACATTCTATTTAAATTATTAGATTTTTGGGTTAGGTGCTATAAAGGGTTAAAACTAGCCTTTGGGACATTATTTCAGCTTGGTAACCAATATAATCTTAAAATAAACACTTGGCGGATTGAAAAAAAACTGATTGTCAACAAATATTCACTCTATGCGTTTGAAAAATGTAAAAGTAGTTGGTCAGACACATCTTTTGCATCTTTTTGCTGTTTTGTCCAGAAATACAGTCAAAATGTTGTCAAATGTCAAAAATAACCATTCCATTGAATTCCTAGGGTCAGAATTGTATGGAAAAATGTATTCATTTGTCTCTGTATGTTGTTTACTTCAAAGGTTATGCCTCTTGCTACATCAAATTTTAATGTTTGGGTTTTGGGTTAGGTGCAATAAAGGGTAAAAAATTTAGCCTTTCGGACATTATTTCAGCTTGGCACCTGGCAGATTCTGAAAGTAGACACTTTAAGGATTAAGAAAAATCAGGTGGCATAAAAAGTTCCGGGGGGTGCGCGTGGACCCCTATTTCCACCTACAGTAGACTACTATGATCACGGAGCAATAGTGTTGTTAGGTGAAACAGATACATTTTCATTCGGCTAGTAGTAGCAAGGCTCTCTGCCTGCAGTGCCTGCCACTAGCTGTGTGTGACTCTCAGAGCCCCCTGGTGCCCTGCACCTGTTGTGACGACATCATTTCGATTACACGCGCACGTTATGAACCATTGATTAAAATATCCACGTGCGTGGTGATTGTGTTGGGCAGACAAAATGTTTGATAAAAACGCTAAAACTGGGTCAATTTCAATAATTTTTTTTTCCTTCTTCATGAAAGTCACCGTTGGCCTAGTCCACATTGTTTATTGAACAAAAATACAACATGCAAGTTGGCCTTTAAGCTAGACTAGTGGTCCATATCCGCTTCCATTAATTTGTGCTAAGCTAGGCTACTGAACGCACAGAAGGGAAGTTGGTGTCTGTCTTCTTGTCTGACTCTGGAGAAGATGTTAAGCACATGTCCCATAATGTTGGCGTGATCCTTTACATTTTTTATCAAGGTACACAAACCACAACAACTGTAGGCTATGTTTTCCTAACCTTACTGAGAATTGCATTTTGCAGAGTAGAAAACCAGAAAAGAAACACTGCACAACACTACACTACATACTGGCAAACAGATGTACACTATACACTACACACTGGACATTGTGACACAATGCCATGATGTGACCCACCAGACTGATGAATATTAGAGACAGCTGGATGACATCAGTGTAGGCCACAGAGTAGAGCCCTCCTAGCAGGGTGTAGAGATGATGGCTACTGCTGAAGAGATCCATATGGAGTAGGAATACGGTAAATCTAGGATTACACTCACGGTTGGCCCTGAAACACAGACCATGCACACACACGCGCACACACACGCGCACACACACGCGCACACACACACACACACACACACACACACACACACACACACACACACACACACGCACGAATATGGCAAAGGGGATTACATTTGAATGAAAGCTATACAACACTTTTTACATGATAAACATGATTGATGTTTCTCTCGTGAGAATGCATGAACCTCATTTATAACTTTACATGTTTGTTTAGTTTCTGAATTGATTTAAAGGAAACAGAATTGTCTCCAAACCTGTGTTGGCATGTTCCTTTAACTCACATAATGTTAAGAATTTTATTGAAAAAAACCTTACAGATGTGTTCCATAGACTCACATGAATAGTGTACAATTGCCCAAATAGTGAAAGAAACAGCAAAATAGTTCCCCTTTAACCACTTTCAACACTACACCATATTTTTATCTATTTATTACAAAAATATATGCACGACATCCCTACCTCATTCTTGCATTTTAAAAAGCTTGCATTTGTACTTTATTGTTTGCATTTTGTACTTCACTTTGTACTTTAATTTGTATATCTGTATAGTGTTTGGCCTATATTCTTTTTACTGTATGAAGCACACTCTCAGGGGGCTCATACGGAACCAAGTATTTCACTGTAATGTACATTATATGTGACAAATAAAACAAAACTTGAACTTGAACTTGAAACTTGAACTACAGCACAAGTAGCCTACAATACACCATCCAACCAGAGTGGATGAATAAATGCTTGATAAATAAATAAATATAAATAAATAAATGGCTTAGCGAGGCAGCCTCACACACACACACACACACACACACACACACACAATACTGTATACATGCTAAATTAATCGTTCCAGCAAAGTAGGCTTTGTTATACTGCATACATCTAAAAGGACTGCTCTTGGCAATCTGAAACGGTTAAGCAGCCACTCATCTGGCTCTGCAAATATATCTAGAGTCTATCTCTCCACATAAAAGACTGGATGGCACATAACGGACTCTCTCTCTCTCTCTCTACCAAATCCATTCTGAGGCAATGGAACGCAGTGCGCGGTCAGTTGTTTATTTTTACTGTTTGCATACGAGGTGGTCCGCAAATGTTCTTGATAACAATCTAGTGGTTCACATAAACAAGAAGTTTGGGAACCACTGATCTAGACATCTCTAAATATGCGTGCTATGCATACGGCATGGGCGGCCATAGCATCTAACTATTCTAACAAATATATGTAATCTATTATTTCAGAAGCAGAACGCACGTAATAAGTTATAATAATAATAATAATAATAATTATTATTATAATTATAATAAGAAGAAGAAGAAGAAGAAGAAGAAGAAGAAGAAGAAGAAGAAGAAGAAGAAGAAGAAGAAGAAGAAGAAGAAGAAGAAGAAGAAGAAGAAGAAGAAGAAGAAGAAGAAGAAGAAGAAGAAGAAGAAGAAGAAGAAGAAGAAGAAGAAGAAGAAGAAGAAGAAGAAGAAGAAGAAGAAGAAGAAGAAGAAGAAGAATTATTATTATTATTATTATTATTATTATTGAAAAGTTCTGGGTTTTTAAAGTGGTATTTGGGGGCAATTGACCAATGGTAGGCTTTTTTATTTTTCTCATCTGGGTAAGAGTTTCTTTGGTCTTGCCTAAGAGAAAAGCAAAAATAAGAAAACATTGCTGAATCCCAGGTAAGAACAAAATAAGAAAAAATGCTTAACACTTTGATCAACATGGTTAAATTCATAATTTACCATCCCTAGCCAGCTCTATTTGTCTATGGAGAAGTTCCCCTTCTTTGCAGGGCTATAACTTTTTTAATTCTATTGCTAAATTGACATTATTATGGCCCATTCAATGTCCTATATCCATTGTTCAGGGTGTAGCAACGATATACTTTTTCATTCACATATTCATACTAAAATATGGTCTAAAGTATAAGTATGTTTTTATCGTTTTCTGCAGCTTTCTCCAGAACTTGATTTATAGCTCCAAATGCATTATATTGATGATCAAATACAGTTTGGTAGCGATCTGTGCCAGATGAAAAAATTCAACTGGAAGTACTTCTAGAAGTTACTACGTATCATCTGACATTGACCGGATGGGCGAGGGGGCGTTTATAATTCCGTGGGCAACGTTATACCATTCATCTAGTGTGGATCATATGATCATCAGATCAGTTAGTATAGAAGACGCTAGAAAATAACGTTGAAACTCACCGTATCTTCCTCGCGCCGTTGGACGATCAGCTTGGAGTAGACAGTTTTCGATTATGGGATGTTGATCCTGATGAACCATTTCCAGGTTGTATAATACTATATACGTCCAAATAACGTTGTTTATTGAGTTAGGGCGAGCGATTGATTATCCAGTGTGTTGAGATAGAGTCCTGCTAATGATCGCGAGTGCCCGGACAAAATATGGATGAGCACTTCCTGTTTGACGAGTCACTTCCTGTTGGCGATCTGCCGCTCTTGAACCGCTAGAGAGTTGAGTGGAGATCAGCAGTATATCTCAGGACCCCCGGAGGAGAAATATGATTTCGATCACAGATTTTTGAAATATTGACATCAAAGACGAGTTACGGCGTCTTCGGCAGAATGAGCATGGCGAGGAATGACGTCTAAACACGTCATCTGCGATTAAAGTGTTAAGAACAAAATAAGAGGAGATCTGTTCTTATATCGCTTCGTGAATGAGGCCCAATGAATCAAAGACAGATTTTTATACCTAAATGAGCATTATCCTAGAGTAGTATTCTCAGTTCGGAAACATAAAATGTAGGGGAGAACGGGGATGGTTGTCACACGGGTAGGTTGTCACATTCATTATATTTCGCTACCAAAAGGCGCTTTCTCCCATATTTTGGTATGGAAATGTCCAGAATTGGGATCAGAGCTCACCTACATAGTCTTCTTTGGAGTAAGACAGCTGAACTTTAGGTGAGAGGAATTATTGTCTTTTTCATGTGGAATTGTAAATATTCAGCTCCTCAGTATTTTTCTTCTATGCTTTTACACAATTGGTTTATAATGAAACAATTGTTACCCTTAAAAAGTGTGAAGGGAAAGCTATAGTTTAGATTGTTGTTGGCTAACTAACACATTTTTAGATGGTTGTTAGCCTTGATACTAGCAAGACATTCCAGTTGGGGTTGGTCGTCACATTTTCTTTGGGGTTGACAGGGGTTGACAGTGCTTTAACTCATTGGCTGCCAGCTATTAGCCTTGGCCCTGTGGTAGCACTGCCACGCTTTAAAAGATAGGAGTGAGTCACCTTGTTTGTAGAGCTATAACTATATTCTATATTATAGCTATGGATACAATACTATGGCCCATTTGCCATCGAGTATCTATCGTTCAATATGTGAAAAAGAAATAATTTTTTCATCCATACATTCCATACATACACCCGTTTTATATCGTGGTGAATATGAGTATGGTTTTAGATTGGTCTGGGGTAATTCCCGAAATGCTGAGGAATAGCCTTATGCGTGTTTTATACTATAACCATTGCCGTTTCTTGCCTTGACCCGCTATTATTCTCAAATCAAATCTATATCATAGGTATTATGTTCATCATGAATGCATGAAAGGGGGGGGGGGGGGGAGGGGGTATTTTTTTTATGCTTTGATCGTCAGCCAAACAAAAGAGATGATTGTGGACTTTAGGAGGTCGGGGGTCAGGGACTACAGCCCCCTCAGCATCGACGGGGCATCGGTTGAGAGTGAACAGTTTTAAGTACCTCGGAGTCCACATATCCGAGGACTTGACATGGACCACACACATTGGCAGTGTTATCAAGAAGGCACGACAACGCCTCTACTTCCTTAGGCGCCTAAGGAAGTTCCAAGTGAGTCAGAAGATCCTCAAGAACTTCTACTCATGCACAATAGAGAGCATCCTGACTGGCAATATCACCTCCTGGCTTGGGAATAGCACTGCACAAGACCATAGCAGACTACAGCCGAACGCACAATTGGAGGTGGGCTTCCCACTCTCCAGGACATTTACAACAAGCGCTGCATGGGTAAGGCTAAGAGAATAATCAAAGACCCCAGCCACCCAAACAACTGCCTCTTTGAACTGCTGCGGTCAGGCAAGCGATACCGGAGTCTCATGGCAAGCACAGAGAGACTCAGAAGGAGCTTCTATCCCCAGGCCATCAGGATGCTCAATGAACAATGAACAATAACAAACAATCAATACAACCACAGCACACATCCACACGCACACACTCACTTTAAGGCGAGACACCCCAGGTGAATAGGCAAATATACTTTTTTTTGTTGAGTTTGAGATGTTGTTATATTTTGCTTCCTAAACATGTCTTCTATGAAACTAGTGACAATAAAACATCAATAACACACATTTAGTTGTTTATTTTACTTAATTTTGCCTTATTGCATCCATAAATGTGCACATATTTAATGGTGAAGTGCCTCATTTGCATATATAAACATAACATTTCAGAAAACTTGCAATATATTTTTTCTTAGTTTATATGTACATAACAAACTGGGAAAGTTTCATAGTGATATCTATTCAAATATGTTTAGCCTATTAGGGGGTACTACACTGTACTACACTGTTTGTAGCCTGTGTGTAGTTCTGTTCAGTTCAATAACATCATTATTATTATTATTCAGTTATCAGGCATGTGTTTAGGTTGTCTATTACTAATGGTTTGATTAGGTATTGTGTTTGTAAATATCTGTTTAAAAAAATTTTCATTTTACAATACAGAACTTTTTCCCAAAAATGAGTTTTAAGAGTTTTTCCTCATACTCTGAGCCATAAATCTCCACTTCAGTAGCACTCACATACACCAAACCTTCCAGTTCTATTCATATCTATGTTCTGAAGGTATTTACAGAAGGGTTTGTTGATATCGCATTCATACCAGGGTTTCCGTTAGAAAAAATTGTTGCCGGCCTCAGTGTCC
The DNA here is from genome assembly GCF_963971535.1 of Notolepis coatsorum. NCBI lineage: Eukaryota > Metazoa > Chordata > Actinopteri > Aulopiformes > Paralepididae > Notolepis > Notolepis coatsorum. Next base: position 37,247,882 of record NC_140171.1, read on the forward strand.
GGTAGATTTCAATCTACCGGTCAAATGAGAGAAATTCCGGTCAGAGTTTATTGAGCTTAAAAACAATTGATATGCAGGCTATATAAAGAATGATATCCTCAAGGCATGTAGATTTATAATATTTTAACTTAAAACTAGGCTACTTTTGCGTATACAGTCATTATATTCCAAATAAAATAAGTCCCGAGACTCCGTGCTGCTGCTGACTTTAAATCAAATAGGTGTCTGACATTAATAAACAGCAGTCTGTTATAATCACATTTTTATGAGCTAACGAATTCCGTTATATTGGACATTTGTATTAATTATATCAAGCGAAGAACTGAGAAATTTGGCAGAGAGAGACGGCAACATTATCGTGGGTTTGCGTGATGAATCTCCACCTCCCAACGACTTATTTGCAAGAGTATGCCGCTGCAGAGCCAGAGATGCAGCTGTTTTCAGGCCCTATCTGGGGACCGCTCAGCAGCGCCCCCCACCCAACAGCTGAATTGCCAATGGCTGAATTGGAGTACTGCACTGTGCCGGCACTGCTGGTGGGTTCTGTGGCTCTGCAGCTGCACATGCACTCGCAAACCCAGCACTAAGCTCTCGCTGACAACGTCGTTGTCATTATTTTTAGACCTGCTTGGTGAAGCAACGATGAAACAAATGTAATGATTGTTTCGTTCATCGCATAGGCTATTTAATTTTAGCCTATTTTAATACAATTCAAATAATCAAATTGTGCTTAGAGGGAATTATTTTCACCGGACATTATGACCGGAGAGATTAAATATGTCGGACTTCAACAGATTTTGCCGGTCAAATACCGGTAATTACCGGCTAACGGAAACCCTGATTCATACCCTGATTTATATCACATTTTATTCCTAAAAACATGGTGAAATATGGAATTTTACCATAAAAATGGACTGAATGGAGTATTTTCTGATTTATGGAGTGATAAGAGAGATATCCAAAATCCCCTCTGTAATAACCTTTGGCTCTAATATGTCAACAAAATGAAACTATAATTTTGAAAATGGCTTTATCAAATGTTCAGATTTCTGTCATGGAATTATATGCAAATTAGTGCATATTTAAGTAGATCGTGCCTCATTTGCATATTTAAACATACAATTTCAGAAAACTTGTAATACAAAAAAGTCTTGTCTTAATATAAGTAATCAACTGGGGAAGTTTCATTGTGATATCTATTAGTAAAAATGTTTACCCTATTCACCTGTAGTGTCTCGCCTTAAATAAACAACACACTGTATGTAGCACCCACTTTACCACTTTAGACACCAACACACTTTATATCTATATTTATTGGTAAGGAAATTTGCACATCAATCTCATTCCTTATTGCACCTCATTGCACCTAACCACCACAAGGTGGCACCACAAGCTAAGCTATACCTCACCATTTCTACACTGTACTGTACCTGCACTGTATATATACTGTACATACTGTATATAGGTATATTGAAATTTTACAGACCTGTGGCACTCACCCCCATCGTCGCAAAATGCTTTGAGAGACTGGTCATGAAACATATAAAAGCCTCCATACCGCCATCATTAGACCACAACCAGTTTGCCTACAGGAAGAACAGGTCAACAGAGGATGCTATTGCCATTGTGTTGCACACTCTGCTGGAACATCTAGAGCACAGGCACACATATGGTAGACTCCTTTTTGTTGACTTCAGTTCAGCTTTCAACACTATTCTACCCAACAAGCTCCACAGTAAACTGCACAAACTCGGACTGAACACCACACTATGCAACTGGATCTTGGACTTTCTCACAAATCGCACACAACATGTCAGGATTGGCAAGCACACATCCCCCACCCTGGCCATTAGCACCGGGGCCCCTCAGGGGTGTGTACTCAGCCCACTTCTCTACACACTTTTCACACACGACTGTTGTTCCTCCTCTCCATCTAACCTCATAGTAAAATTTGCAGACGACACAACAGTGCTTGGCCTCATCAGAGGGAATGATGAGACCTCATACAGGAGGGAGGTTGAGCAACTAGTGGAGTGGTGCGATGGTCATAACCTTGCTCTCAACCCCACGAAGACCAAGGAGATGATCATCGATTTCCGCAGGACTGGTGACCTCAGCCACTCTCCACTCCTCATTGGGAATGAGGAGGTGGAGAGGGTTTCAAAATGTAAGTTTCTGGGCGTGACAATGTCTGATGACCTGTCCTGGGGGGTCAGCATTGCCTCTGCTGTGGGCAAAGCACAGCAGCGCCTTTTCTATCTTAGGAAGCTTAAATGGGCTAAACTCCCACAGGGACTGATGGCCAACTTCTACCACTGAGCAGTAGAGAGTGTACTCACGTACGGACTACTGGTGTGGTTTCCTAGCTGCACCAGGGCAGAGAAGGAGGCCCTCCACAGAGTGGTCAAGGCTGCGAGGAGGATCACTGGAGCTAGCCTCCCAGATATCTCCACAGTCTTTACCTCCCGCTGCCTACGGCGTATACATAACATCTTACAAGACCAGTACCACCCAGCAAACCATCTCTTTCAACTGCTGCCCTCTGGTCGAAGGTACAGATCCATCCAGTCCGGAACCAGCAGACTGACCAACAGCCTCTACCCACGGGCTGTCAGGATGCTCAACGACGAACATCAACTTGCATCCCCCGCATCCCACCCCCGGTGACATAACTCCCACTCCCATATTACAACAATAACTGTGAACCGGACTTGCATTGCTGCACTATACAATATTTCATCCTTTGCAAGTCAACGCCCCCCCCCCTCCTTCCATTAACTCACTGGACTGAAATATTTATATTTATTAATTTATTTGCACTAGCACTAAATGCACTTGGGACAATGATGGTATGTTATATATTGAGGACATTGGGACATTGATACTTTATTACTATATTACTATTATTATTGACATTATTATTTTGCACATGCTATATCTTATGTTTGTATGTGGTGATATTCCTAACAAATTTTCGTTGTACCAACAATGACAAATAAAGATCTATTCTACCCCAAATTAATCTCGACATCGAAAAAGAAAAACGATAGGGACATTTCTCTTACCTTTCTCCACTGGTTAAAAATGCCAGGAACTGGTGATACTTGCTGTGTGCGTGAACATAATCCCTTGGACATGAACTGACAGTACGTTTTTATTGATATATCATTGGGATCCCCCTCCGAAATTGGTCAACACGTCACCACGCATTTTGGCCGGAGCTTAAAAAAAAAGTGTTGATAGAATTTTACGTTCTGAGCGCGGTGGACACCTTACGTCTGTGTTTATAATGAATGAATGGTAAAACGGATTATATTGAAACATAGTGCGAGTACTCACAACAACTATTCACACAATTTAAAACAGCCCATATTTATTATAATTGACAGTCGCACAAGACCACTGTACAAGAACCGCGAAAAAATCAGAATGTTATAAAAAAAAAAGACGCAAGGATTTTACCGGGTGCTTTTCCTCCAAAATACGCAAGAATCGTTGCTCAAAACTGGCAGAACTGGAAACGCTTTACTCTACGTTATTTACTTCTTTACAATACAACGACTCGGTTCGACTGGAAACTCAAATTAATGTGCTAAAAAAAGAGATTAACGCCATTTATAAACAACAATCTGAAGTACAAATACGTAGCACAAGACAACAGCATTACTCTCAAGGTTCTAAACCAAGTCACCTGCTAGCTATGCGATTAAGAGTCAACGCAAAATTTGCAGATATAAATACCATTAAAGCACAACAAGGACTTGTTACAGACCCTAAAAAAATCAACGAGACATTCAAAGAGTTTTACTCCAACTTGTATAAATCAGAAACGACCTTCGATCAAAACAAAATGGACACATATCTTAATCAAATTAACCTCCCTAAACTATCAGAGGATGACGCCAAACAGTTAGAAACACCCATCACACTAGATGAACTCAGGAAGGCCATATCTGAAATGCAAAGTGGTAGGGCTCCTGGAAGAGACGGTATCCCACCAGAAATGTACCTCTCATGTTGGGACATAATTGGACCCCTATTACTTAATATGATTTTATACTCAGTCAGCGAGGGGAACTTCCATAAGAACGACAATATTGCACTCATAACAGTCCTCCTTAAAAAAGACAAAGACCCCACCGAGTGCGGTAGTTATAGACCCTTAAGCCTCCTCGGAACCGATATCAAACTGTATTAGTCATCAGACTTCAAAAGCATATGACGTCTTTAGTTCATCCGGATCAGACTGGCTTCATAAGAGGCCGCTTGAACATGGATAACATAAGACGATTACTACACGTACTAGATGCCAGCAAGGATGACACCACACCTGGCGATGCTGTCCCTGGATGCGATGAAAGCTTTTGATAGGTTGGAATGGTCTTATCTATGGGCAGTATTAGAAAGGATGGGGTTAGGAAAAGGATTCAAAAAGCAGAGTTCCTAGCTCACAGAGCGAGGCAAACTGAGTATTTGAATGGAAATAATCCAAGCTTTGTGTTGACTAGGAAAATCCAATATAATGAACAGAAAGCAGACATCACATCAATCCTAAATAAAGAAGGAGCGATGGTAAACGATCCGGCCAAAATAAATCTAGAATTTAAACTTTTCTATCAACAATTGTATTCATCTGAAGCTCAATTCTCAAAAGCTGATTTAGACTCCTTTTTTGAAGACTTGGATCTACCTAAATTAACAGAGCAACAAATAACCTCAACAGATTCTCCCTTTACCCTGGAGGAACTTTACGATGCACTGAAAGAAATGAAACAGGGGAAATCACCAGGTTTCGATGGTATCCCACCGGAGCTGTACTTGACCTTTTGGAAAGAGTTGGGTCCATTACTACTCGAGATGTTCCAACAAGCCATCATGAAAGGGAGTTTTAATAGAGACATAAGTACAGCAATTATCACACTGATACAGAAAAAAGGAAAGGATGGAAACATCTGTGCTAACTATCGTCCATTGTCCCTTCTTAATGGAGACATAAAATTATATGCCAAGGTCCTCGCACGACGTCTAGAGACGATACTGCCAATATTGGTCCACCCAGACCAAACTGGATTTGTTAAACAAAGATTTGCATCAGATAATTTAAGACGACTGTTACACATTATTGACAAAGCTCCAAAAATATCACCATGTGCAGTGTTGTCCCTTGACGCCGAAAAGGCCTTCGATAGGCTGGAATGGGAGTACTTATGGCACACCATGAAGAATATGGCATTTGGAGACACATTTATAAATATGCTCAAAATCTTATATCATAATCCAACGGCCATGGTTATCACATCCAATCAGTGTTCCACACCCTTCCCTATCAGACGTAGCGTCAGGCAGGGTTGCCCCGCCTCCGCATTATTATTTGCGTTATCTCTTGAACCCTTGGCCCAAAAAATTAGAAATTGTGCCGAAATAAAACCCATAATAGTAAATAACACCTACCATAAAATTTGTCTGTACGCAGACGATCTGTTATTATTTCTTGACAATACACCACGGTCCCTACCTGTAGTCCTAGACACTATTAAACATTTTAGTTTTATTTCAGGCTACAAGATCAACTTGAATAAATCAATTTTACTTCCCCTAAATACAGCAGCAAGTAGTCCCCAACTACATACAGAAATACCAGTGGGCTCTGGTTTCAGATATTTAGGTATAGATATATACACATCCATTGACAAAATTGTGTCAAAAAATTACAAGAGCCTTAAGAAGGTAATATCTGACGAGTTAAACCGTTGGTCACTATTATTAATCCCATTTTCAGTCAGGCTTTCAGTAGTCAAGACCCACATTCTCCCTAAGATCAATTTTCTGGTAAGCATGATTCATTTACCGCCACCTCCAGGATTTTGGGAGAAGCTACAGGGACTAGTATTCAAATTTATATGGCGTGAACAACATCCACGAATCAGCAACTCCACACTCCAAAACAGTAGGAAAGCAGGAGGGCTAGCTGTTCCTAATTTTGAACAGTACTATTTTTCCTTTATGCTCAGACCGTTGCTAAGATGGTTCAATAATGATTCTGACATACCATGGGTGAATATGGAGAGGCACATTGTATCTCCATATACATTCAAAGATATACTCTTTTCTGGTCTATCCCCAAGCTTTTGCCGTACTAAATTCGGCCCAATTATAGCACATTCAATTTACGCCTGGAAATATATTGCCGAAACGGGACAGTGGAACACAAAATGGCACATAGATACCCCTATTTTTGATAACAACTTCCTACTGTTGGGAGGGAAACCAGCTACATTTCCTAATTGGCAAAGACAAGGTATTCACAAACTATCTGACATATACAGTGAATACGGTCTCAGATCATTTCAAGAGCTCAAACAAATATATAATGTCCCTAGTACATCCTTCTTTTTTTATTTACAGTTACGCACTGCAATGCGCACTTATGGTGTCCCATGGAATCAGCCTTTACCAGGTCACCCTTTAATGAATATAGTGAATGGCATAAATGTTAAAAATGGTTTTGTTTCTGGGTTATATAATAAAATACAAGGAAAACTAAACAGAACTACAGGTAATACCACTGTCTGGAACATAGACTTAAAGAATTACAATGCCTGCATAAATTGGCAGAATGTATGGGATAATATTCCACTAACCTCTCGTAATTATAATAACCAATTAACTCATTACAAAATGATACAAAGATTTTATCTGTCACCCAGGAAACTCTGTCAAATAAAAATATTACAAAGTCCTCTATGTGCTTTATGTCCGCAAAAAGTTATAGGAACATACATACATATGATGTGGGAATGTCCAGGAGTACTCGCTTTTTGGGCCAAGGTTGCATTATTTCTCACTAACATAACAGAGATAAACATACCTTGTTTGCCACACATTTTATTATTAAATGATGATTCATCTCTAAAATTAACACCTCACAAAAAGAGAGTGTTTCTGGCCGGTTTAACGGCAGCAAAGAAAATGCTCGTAATGAGATGGAAACCACCCCATAGTCTCAATATTTACCGTTGGAAACTGTCCTTCTACGAAGTATTGAGATTAGAGGCATCCAGTGCTAGAGCACAGGGAGCAAGGACAGAATCAATCCAAATATTACTTACCGCGGCCCAGAAGGTAAAATCAGTACTCCACTAGGTTGAACACTTGTACCTGGACACCAGAGAATGAACAAAAATCATGTTGCTGTTGTTTCCATTTATCTTTTCCTTTTCTGTTTACTGCTATAATTTGTTGTGGTTGTTTCTAAATTGTATTGTATTTTTCCCTATTACTTGGTTATCTAACAAACATAATTATGATTTCTTTTCTAATTAAGAGTATCCTATACATGTATGCATCAAGGTTTCCCCCTCTCCTAAAATGTCTATGCAAACCCGGGGGGCTGGGAGTGGGGTTAAGAAGCGACCTGGGCTGTCTCGCAGCCACAGGACCGCCAGAACGGAGGAAAGGACTGTCACAACTGCAACAGGCAGGCTACACAGTATATGAATATACTGACGGACAATATATACTGAAAAGACACTTTGTATGCCACTGTGTGAATTAATATGAAATGCTGATGTGAATGTCCTTCCTCTGAACTTGTTTTAAAAAAAAGACAAAATAAAAAGTTGGTCACAAAAAAAGGAAAAGGATTCATTGATATGATTAAAGTATTATACAAAGACCCATCGGCCATGATTACAACAGGTATAATCACCTCCGAAATCTTTCCGGTATCACGCTCTTCTAGACAGGGTTGCCCTCTTATTCCCGGACTATTCGATTTATCATTAGAGCCTTTAGCACAATATATAAGACAATCCCAATCCATAGAACCAATCGTAATCAAGGGCACACAACATAAAATTAGTTTATATGCGGACGACGTAATACTGTTCATGCAAAACCCTCACACCGCAATGCCTCATCTTCTCAAGTTGATTGATGACTTTGGCGATCTATCGGGATTTAAGATAAATTGGCCAAAGTCGGCTTTCCTTCCACTTAACTCCCCTGCAAAAAAATATATACTCCTTCCAGAAGAAATACCAATGGTTAAACACTTTAGATGTTTGGGAGTTGAAGTATTCCCTACTATAAGCCAAACGGTGAAGCACAATTACATAAAAATCCAAAATAAGATCAAATACGACTTTGACAGGTGGTCAAAACTTAAAAACTCAGTACAGGCACGGGTATCAATAGTTAAGATGGATGTCCTACCTAGAATCAACTTCATTAGCTCAATGCTACCGTTACCCCCTCCAGATGGTTACTGGAAAAAATTACACTCTTCCGCATACACATTTATTTGGAATAACAAACCACCACGTATAAAAAGATCCACCGCACAGAGAAACAAAGCCGACGGAGGTATGGCATTTCCAGATTTTTTCCACTATTTTAAGGCGTACACTTTAAGACCACTGACAACCTGGTTTGATCCCCAAGCATCAGTATCCTGGAGAAATTTAGAAGTAAATAATAGTAGCACCACATAGACTGCAGGACATAGTATACACCAAATTATCAATTAAGCAATGCGAACTGAAATTTGGCCCCATTATTACTCATGCGATCCGGATATGGCGTAAAACACAAAAAAAAAATTCTAACCCACATAAATGACATTTATACTCCCTTATTCAATAACAATGCACTCCTGATTGGAAAACGACCTATAAGATACCCTAATTGGGAAAAGCAGGGCATACACACATTAGGAGATGTTTTCAACAAACAGGGTTTTTGTAGTTATGAGGAAATACACAAAAAATGTAATCTCACCAGTTCCACATATTATTTTTATGCACAGTTATTGTTATGTTTGAAGGCTCATGGTGTCCCATTAAGGATACCAATTGAACACCACAGATACCACAAATTCTTCTATGAAAGAGAGACATCGAGAGGTTTTGTATCAGATTTTTATCATCAATTATTAACGTCCTCGTATGGAATCCACCACCTAGACTCAGTCTGGAGGAGGGATATACCAGACCTGGAAATAAATTTTGATTGGCAAGAAGCCTGGGCAAACGTTCGACTTGCGTCACGTAACCCGGACCATCAACAAATCAATCTTAACTATATTCATAGGACATACCTGACTCCTATAAGACTGAACAGAATGGGACTTAAACAAGACTCCAGATGCTCCTTATGTACAAATGGGGATGAGGGTACATTTATGCACATGTACTGGGATTGCCCACCAGTTAAGATATTCTGGAAAGAAGTGACCCAGCAATTATCAAATCTCTTAACTCTGAATATACCTGTACACCCATCTGTATTGCTGTTGAATGATGTTTTTGAGTTTGCAGTCCCTATACAGCTAAAGAGATTGGTTTTATCTGGTATCACAGCGGCTAAAAAGCTGATAGCATCACGATGGTTTCAACCAGAAAAAATGTGCCGGAAGGCTTGGATTCTTACATATCTCGATGTGATTTATCTAGAAATATCTACAGCAAGAATTTTATGTCTCAGTGAATCCAAAATTGCAATGTGGTTAGAAGTGGTGGAGAGAATAAAAGCTAGCATATGAATTGTAGTGCCTGGTTAGGAGTGAATGATAATGGATGGATTATCCAAGTGGGGGTCCGGGGGGGGGGGGGGGGGAGCGAGCGAGAGCATATGTGTGTAGGGTATTAGATAGCAAGTATTAGGTGTATATCTCGTATAATACATTTGTTTAAATGGTGATTTCATTGCATGTGCACTGTTAATTAATGCTTGTATATCTAATTTTATGTTGTTATGTTTATGTTTATGTGTATGTTTAAAAAAGAAAAAGAAAAAAAATATATAATATAATAAAAAAGAAAAAGACGCGCTATACTGGCATCCTCTCATGAAGAGAGCACCGCAAATATGCTGCGCTATTTGAAGAGGATAAACACAGCAGAATAAGATGGAGAACAGACACAAATTGACCAACGGGGAACTGCATCTAACAATACAACCCCTGAGTCTAAGGCAGGGGTCTCAAACTCAATTTACCTGGGGGCCGCTGGAGGTAGAGTCTGGGTGAGGCTGGGCCGCATCAAATATTCCAGAAAAAAAGAGTTTCAAGTATTCAAAAAAAAAAAGTACAACTGATCCAATCTTCTCAATATTTAGCAATAACATTTCAGAACATGAACGGTTCTTCAGAACATGAACGGTTCTTCAGAACATAGGCTTCTCAGTGGTGTCAGTGGACTCATCCACATGCAGCTGTGGAAATGCACTGTGCATCTTTTTTTATTCTATCACAAAGCTGTTTAATCAAATCACCAGCCAGTATTTCAGTTATTCTGGTTGCTGTGCGATCTGAGGGGGATTTGCTTTTGTTTGCCTTCAAACATGGTCTCCATCACTTCAGTCATACATTATTTTATTATGTATGCATCAGAGAGAGAGAATGGCTTCTTGTGCTTAGCCAACACCCATGCCACCCATGGTTGCTTTTTCTCGTTGTGACATAGATTTAACAATAATTCTGCTTACAGCTTGATATGATGATTTCAAGGTTGCATCAAAATAACTGTGTTTTGTTTCGTAGTGGCGTTTCAAATTGCCACTCTTCAGAAGAGCTACTGTTTCTTGGCATATTAGTCACATTGGTTTGGTGCTGGACTCAGGATGAATGCATATTATTCAGTCCATTCACCTTTGAATTGCAGTCGACTTTTCTTTTACTGGCCATCTTTGAAGATCCCATATTTTTCTGCTGCCTGCCTGCTGGCGAAACTAGCTACATTTATCTCACGGAGATAAAACTGTTAAATGTATTATTATTATGTGCGCCCTTACTCATTTGTGTTCTACAGAGGGCGATGTAGTATGTCCAGTACGTGACATCACTGACGTCTCCTTCGCATTCCTGTTCCGGTCTATTATTTGTTATTGATTGTTGTTGATATATATATAGCGGCACCACGACCGCATTTCGCCCCGCCTGAGAAATAAATATGCCTACGAGGCTAAAGATGATCTGAGTCAACCGAGTTCCATTCAATCGCCACCAAAAACTGGGAGCGAGGCTACTGTAGATGCGCTGTCAACTCTCGCTCTGACTCGGCCCCGCTGAAAGAGACAACACTCATTCCGTGAAGACCCGCCCTACTCTGCCTCTGATTCGCAGACTGTGAGTGGGGGGGGAGAAACTCTGACGGGACGCTGAATGTGATTGGACCAGACCCGTACACAGACAGACAGTGGCACATGCAGAGCACTGCTCGCAGAGGAGATAGTGAGGATGCATTTGCCTTCCACTTTACTTGATATCACTCCGGAATCACGTTTGAACCAAGTCACTAACGTAACGTTGCTGTCATGAGCCTGCGCTATGATAGCCTACAAGTGATCAAATAAATAAAACTTCTAACTCACGCAACGACTCGGCAACAAGTTGCGCGCGGGCCGCACTAACACTAAACTTTGATGTCAAGTAGGGGGCCGCAAAAAATATCATCCCGCGGGCCGCAATTGGCCCGCGGACCGCGAGTTTGAGACCCCTGGTCTAAGGTAAGGACACATTTAAATAACAGAAGTGTAATGTTAGTCTATTGGAACTGTATACAGTTATCGACACGTTCTAGTTATAGCTGCTTATTATCTTTGTGCTTACAATAATCAAAAGGTACGGTACACAGTTGGTCTCACCCTCTGTGCCATTATCAGCACAAAATATGTCCCCATATGATCAAATCGACGTTGATGGATTATATATATTAAATTTTTTTTGGGACGGTTTACATTCACTTTGGGACAGTTAAAACTGTATTTCGGGACGGTTCTGGGATGGTGGTGAAAAAAGTTTGTCTGGAGCCCTGATATATACGTGGTTGGCGTTCAACGGTTGTCCGCCAAAGACGTATATAAACGTGGTTGGCGTCCATTGAGTTAATGAGCACAACATGGACCGTTTCTTCACCAACTTGGAGGTGATGGATGAGCTGAGGACAGACCGAGCAGAGCCCAATGCACCCCAGCCCACTATACCAAGCCTAGTACATCCCAGCCTAGACTACCTACCAAGTCTAGTACATCCCAGTCTAGACCACCTGCCAAGCCTAGTACATCCCAGCCTAGACCACCTGCCAAGCCTAGTACATCCCAGCCTAGACCACCTGCCAAGCCTAGTACATCCCAGTGTACTCCACCCCAGCTGGAAAAGGCAGCCAGCAAGAAGAAGAAACAGAAAAAAAAGAGACAGGAGGAGATGATTGTTTTTGTTTGGTTTGTATGGAAACGTTCACCAACAGCCGTTCATGGGAGGTATGGGAGAAGTGTTGGATGTGCAACCAGTTGGCACACAAGCTCTGCTTAGTTGGAGTGCCCAGACCGTACATTTGCCATTACCATTACTGTAACTCAGATAGTGAATGAGTGTAGCCTAGTTGTGTTGCCTATTATTGTTAGGCCTATTTATTTTGTTCTTATTTTGTTAGGATGGCCTAAATACGTCTTTCCTGTTTATGTTCATGTTAAGATGCATTAAGTTATGTATTTGTCAACTTGTCAATGCAATTCAATTTCAAATTTAGTTCTTCCTTCTTGCCTTCTTTTTAAGATTTTTCCCATTAAAACACATAGTGACAACCAACCCCATAGTGTGTGACAACCATCCCCATGTGTCTTTGATAGGTAATTTCCTCTTTGTTACAATATGTTGGAAAATGAGAGGGATACACATTTCAAGCCAACATCTTAAGCTTCAATTTAATGTAGGAATGACTATTGAAAGATGTTTTGATGATGAGCAATTCACACTAGAGTAAAAAGTGTGACAACCATCCCCGGCAGGCGTTCAATGTCTACCTCCTCCCAAGGTCTGTCTCATCCCACATGTACAGCGAGTCAACTTCAGAGTTGCCTGCTACAAAAGAGCAGACCAGCCAATATTTGAGAGGCCCAAACCCTATGATCAGGATATGGGCTGGGAGAAGATGATGGATGAGGGGGTGTTAGAGCCTGTCTGGACGGTTGGACCCATCCTCCCTCCTTCTCTTGTTGTGGTACACTACTGGCCCAGAAAGCGGAGTCAGAAGAGCAAGACGCTCTTAATAAGGAGGCAGATTATGCAAAACGTAACGTGGATGAGGAGGATGGAGAATACAAGTGTTCAGGAGGAGGAAGAGATGGAGATTGGAGAGTAGGGATGCCCCGATCGATCGGCCACCGATCGTTATCGGCCGATAATCAGTATAAATATGCGATCGGTGATCGGTGATAATGCTTTATTTTCGCCGATCGTCAAACCCGATCTCACTCGCTGTCGCTGAGTTCTGTCTCAGACACCGGGGGCTGCGGTGTCTGCTCATCCCTCCAGCCCCTCCCGCACGCATGTAAACACGGGTCTACTCTAGTGAGACGGGACACGGGAGGACGGCGTCTCCCTGAGCTAATGTTAGCTTAGCTACCGTTACAAAATGACCCAGTCAACTATTCACTTTTAGTTTAATACATGATGAGGCATTGTCTAACCGAACGGTATCTAGCCGGCCAGCTACCGATAGCTCCTGACATCAACAAACGCTCCAGCAAGTATAGTAGAGATGTGTATGATACCTGTTAGCTCGCGTTAGCGCAAGTTAGTTCACTGTTCAAAACTAAATGTCCCATTGAACTAAATAATTCACTGAGGCGTTGTATTAACGTTATATATCCGGCTAGCAGTAGCTACAGATAGCTCCTGATATCAATGTCTTATAACACTGATTCGATGCGTATTCGAGCTGAGGGCTTGCTGAGCACAGTTAAGTAACGTTATACCAATAGGTCCAGGTGCAGCGCCGGAGAATCCTGGCCGTAGCTCGAGACTACTCGAGTATAGGTCCAGCTGCAGCTCCGGAGAATCCTGGCCGTAGCTGGAGGCTACTAGAGTACACACAGACAGTGGAGCTTGTTGCGTGGTGGCAATGTCTCGCAGATAATACAAGTACAAGTCTAATTATATAATATATATATTTTATAAAAAAAAAAAATTATATAAAATATATTTTAATTTCTTTTAATCAAAAACGATCGGTATCGGATCGGTATCGGCCGATATGGCTCACGACGATCGGTGATCGGTATCGGTGGCAAAAAACGTGATCGGGGCATCCCTATTGGAGAGATAGACTTTGACAATCTCTTTGGCGATGATGATCATGATGATTATTAGTTTAGGTTTGAATGTTGTGCCAATAGAGAAGATGTACTGTAATAGTACTTTGTTTGAACCTTAACAAAACATATTTCACTGGATTTCAAATTGTATTGTATGTAGGACAAATTAGTCTTTTCACATTCGTCTTCCACTTTTGGCCATGTTTACACAAAATCTACAATATTTAGGGAATAACGGCATGGAGACAATCTTTATTACAATATTATTTCCAATATTAACCTAAATTGATCTCGTCCAATGCACTACATTTTAGTAAAAAGGGAAAATAGAGATGTGATATAAGTTTTTTCAGCATTTTTTTGCTTTTTCTGTCCTGAAAAGATGTGTTTGAATCTTAAAAATAACAATAACAATCAATTTTTCTTACACCGAAGTACAGACAGAAAATTAAAAGTACTCCCGTAGTCTCGCGAGAGGTGCAGAAATGGGATGTGACGTCAGAGGATACGATCCGGTCAGTGTTTCACAACACAGACTGGAACGTGTTCCGCGACACAGATAACATTAATGCCTACACGGAGACAGTGCTGGACTATGTTTGTACTAGGGTGAAAGAAACAATCCCCACTACCAAAATGAAAGTTTACCCAAATCAAAAACCCTGGGTAGACAAATCCGTCCGTGAAGCTCTGAGAGAGCGCACCAAAGCATACAACGACGGCCTAGAGGCAGGCAACATGAATGACCACAAGGTGGCGCGATACAACGTAAGGAGGACTGTGTCAGAGGCCAAACGACGCTACAGGGATAAAATTGAACTCCAGTTTGAACAAGCTGACTCTAGAGCTATGTGGCAGGGGCTCAAAACGATGACAGACTACAAAGGCGCCTCCCTCAAACTGAACAGTGACATCTCCTTAGCAAATGACCTCAATACCTTCTATGCGAGGTTTGATGCTGGTAATAACAACACCAGCTCACAAGCCTCGGCAATGGGGGGGGGGGGGTCGGCTGCTGATGGAGGCGCAGTGTTCAGGGTAACAGAGCATGAGGTGAGGCGGACCTTTAAAAAAGTGAATATCAGGAAGGCAGCAGGTCCAGACGGCATCCCCGGCCGCGTCCTAAAAGTCTGTGCCGACCAACTGGCCCCAGTATTCACTGACATATTTAACCTGTCCTTAGAACAGGCTGTCATCCCCACCTGCCTGAAGAAGTCCACTATTATCCCTGTACCCAAAAAAATCCAAGCCTGCTTGCCTCAACGACTACCGCCCTGTAGCTCTCACCTCCATAGCCATGAAGTGCTTCGAGAAGCTAGTAAAGGGCTACATCTGCTCCTCCCTCCCCATCAACATGGACCCCCTGCAATTTGCATACCGCCCCAACAGGTCCACGGAGGACGCCATATCCCATGTGCTGCACACAGCAGCATCACACCTGGACAAGAGGCAGGGGAACTATGTGAGAATGCTATTCATCGACTACAGCTCGGCATTCAATACCATAGTCCCCTCCATACTCATAGCCAAGCTCAGGGACCTGGGCTTGGGCTATGACCTCTGCCAGTGGGTCTTGGACTTCCTGACTGGCAGACCCCAGGTGGTGAGAGCAGGCAACTGCACCTCCTCATCCATCACCCTCAACATAGGGGCCCCCCAGGGCTGTGTTCTGAGTCCCCTCCTCTACTCCCTGTACACACACGACTGTGTGGCTCAGCGGAGTAGCAATACAATCGTCAAATTTGCTGACGACACAGTGGTGGTGGGCCTGATCTCTGCCAACGACGAGAGGGCCTACCTGGAAGAGGTCAAGGTCCTGGCGGGATGGTGCCAGGAAAACAGCCTCTCCCTGAACGTCAGCAAAACAAAGGAGATGATTGTGGACTTCAGGAGGTCGGGGGTCAAGGACTACAGCCCCCTCAGCATCGACGGGGCACCGGTTGAGAGAGTCAACAGCTTCAAGTACCTCGGAGCCCACATATCCGAGGACTTGACATGGACCACACACATTAACAGTGTGGTGAAGAAGGCACGACAACGCCTCTACTTCCTCAGGCGCCTAAGGAAGTTCCAAGTCAGCCAGAAGATCCTTAAGAACTTCTACTCATGTACAATAGAGAGCATCTTGACCGGCAACATCACCTCCTGGTTTGGGAATAGCACTGCAAAAGACCAAAGCAGACTACAAAGAGTGACACGTTCAGCCGAACGCACAATTGGAGGGGGGCTCCCCACCCTCCAGAACATTTACTACAAGCGTTGCAAGGGGAAGGCTAAGAGAATTATTAAGGACTCGAGCCACCCGAACAACTGCCTCTTTGAACTGCTGCCGTCAGGCAAGCGATACAGGAGTCTCAAGGCGAGCACAGAAAGACTCAGAAGTAGCTTCTATCCCCAGGCCATCAGGCTGCTAAACGAACAATGAATGAACACTACACAACAACAACCACCAAACACACATAGCACACACATCCACACGCACACACTCACTTTAAACAAACACACTGTAGCACCCACTCCACACACTTTATAGCACACACCCACTTTAAACAAACACACTGTAGCACCCACTCCCCACACTTTATATTTATGGATGAAGGATTGCACTACAACTCGTACACCTTACTGTAAATTGTACCTAAAATTGTACCTCATCCCATTTCTGCTTTGCACTAGATAGTACTGTACATTAGTACACTGCATAGTATTGTGTATTGTATATTATATGGTAACTCAGAACATTGTACATATGTCTATACCGAACACTGTGACCTCATTTTCTTCTTCTAAATTCATGCTATATTATGTTATTATGTTATTTGATACTATCTTGTCTAGCACAGTCTCTGGAGCGTAACAGTAAGAAGCATTTTGTATGAAAGTATTCTGTACTTCTGTATGACAACTATTAAAGAACTAGAACTTGAACTTGAACTTGAATTGTACTGAATTCCTTTGGTCAAACTTGTTTGGGAAAATGTTTTAACACTTTGGCTGCCATGAAACGTGTTTAGATGTCATTGCCGGCCATGCTCAAGTTGCCGAAGACGCCTTACAGCGTCTTTAATATCAATATTTCAAAAATCTGCGATCGGATTCATATGTCCCCTCCGCTGGCCTGAGATCCACCAGGAGGACCCACTGAGCTCTCTGGCGGTTCAGGAGCGCCATCTGGTGGCAGATCGGCGCAATCGCTTAAACAGGAAGTGGCATAGAGGTTGTGCTGGACGTCCGTATTACTTCCGGGCACTCGCTATAGATCCCGGCATTCTAGCTCGTCACAATACACAGTGATCGATTGCCAATAACTCGATAAACAACATGATTTGGACGTATATACCATTATACAAGCTGGAGATGGACCGGGTAAATCTATATCCCATAATGATAAGATTTCTACTCTACAATGATCGCCCAACGGCGCGCGGAGACTGGGGTGAGTTTTAGCGTGTAACGTTACCGTCTTCGATACTAACTGCTATTATCAACATTTGACCCACATTAGATGATTGGTATAACGCTGCCCACGGAATTATAAACGCCCCCTAGCCCATCCGGTCAACATCAGATGACGTGTAGTAACTTCTAGAAGTACGTCTAGTTGGAATTTTTTATATCGCGCTGATTGCCATAAAACTGTATTGCATCATCAATATAATGCATTTGGGGCTATAGATCACGTTCTGGAGAAAGCTGCAGAAAGAGATGAAAACATACTTATACATTAGACAGAATGTGAATGAAAAAGTTTAACGTTGCTACACAATGAACAATACATATAGGACTTTGAATGGGCCCTAATAATGGCAATGTAGCAATAGAATTTAAAAAGTTATAGCCATGCAAAGAAGGGGTACTTCTCCATAGACAAATAGAGCCGGCAACCTATGGTATATCATGAATTTAACCCAAGGCAACCAGGGCGGCTACGTGGTGCAGTGGGCAAGGCGCTCACCACGAATACTGGAGACGCTGGGTTCGCCTGTTCGAGCCCAGCGCTCCACATTGCTTTCAGTTTAGCTGGTCGTCCATACTAATACACATTGGCAGTATTAGGGAAACTGATGGGTGGGGATTGGGCGTTGTGGACAGCGACTCCTACAGGTCGGTTGGTGTGCCTGCGCAGTAGAATCAGGAAGCGATGGGGGCGGCGCCCCTCCAAAGCGCAGACCCCTGACGCTGAAAGATCACACCGCACAGGTGAAAAGATGCGACTGCTGTTACCTCGAGTATCGGAGGGGACTCGTGCTATGTATGACTTAGTCCACATTGCAGCCGGCTTGTGGGAGGCAAGAAACAGTGTTCGAGACAGGGGAGGGTTGAATTGGATGATATGAAATTGGGATGGGAGAAAAATAGAAAATGGGAGAAAAAGTGGATAAAAAAAAAAGGAAATTTGTTTAATTTGTCTCTATATGTTGTTTCTTTTTCTTCTTTTTCAGGTTTTCGTTCAGGATAGGTGTAATAAAGGGTTAAAAATAAACCCCATGGGACATTATTTCAACCTGTTACCTGTCAGAATCTTAAAATAGACACTTCAAGGATTAAGAAAAAACAGGTGGCGAAAGAAAATCCACCCTATGCAGGTGGACCTATGTTTCCATCTAGACTAATGACTATAGCAATAACATGTAAATTCTTAAATTGGGTGTAGTTCCCCTTTAAGTACATTTAATGTGAGCTACTTTAAGACTTTTGCTCAAGTGATTTTCTTATCAGTAACTTTCACTTTGTGTGTGTGTGTGTGTGTGTGTGCGTGTGTGCGTGCGTGCGTGCGTGCGTGCGTGCGTGCGTGTGTGTGTGTGTGTGTGTGTGCGTGCGTGCGTGCGTGCGTGCGTGTGTGTGTGGTTATGTCCTGGGAGCTACTCAGGTCTCTGTGCAGGGATTGTGGCAGGTGCAGGAAAGTGCTTGCTTTGCGATGAACCTGCCCTCCCCTTTACTCTCTGTCTCTCCTCTACTCTCTGCTCTGTCTCTCCTCTACTCTCTGCTCTGTCTCTCCTCTGCTCTCTGCTCTGTCTCTCCTCTGCTCTCTCTCTTCTCTACTCTCAGCACTGTCCCTCTTCTCTGTCTCTACTCTACTTTCTCCATCTCATCACTCCTCTCTCTGTCTCTATCACTCTCCTCTCCTCTCTCTCTGTCTCCCATCACTCATCTCTCTGTCTATCACTCCTCTTTGTCTCTATCACTCTCCTCTCCTCTCTCCATCTCTATCACTCCAGAGAAAGACAGTAAGAAAGAGACAGAGACAGAGAGAGGGAGAAAGAGAGGGGTGGAGGGAGAGAAAGACAGTAAGAAAGAGACAGAGACAGAGAGAGGGAGAAAGAGAGGGGTGGAGGGAGAGAGATAGAAGCATTCACAGCCAAATAAAGAGCAGGGCCTTAATAATGTACTCTGCCCTGGAGCCACAAGCCAATCATAGGCTATTGCACCAATAGAGATGAGAGAGAAAGAGCGAAAGAAAGAGCAAAAGAAAGAGAGAGAGTGCAACACTGGTATGTTAGGACACATAGTATAACTGTAGATTGTATAGTATAGCATTATATAGTAGTGTACATAAGACCCAGTGCCCCATCCGTAGCTAACAGTGTATTGCACTATCACAGGACCTAGCATGTCTTACCATGCTTTTGAAAAACTCATGTACATATACCTATGTCTTACTCTTATGACTTATGACATATTATTGCACAAATGTCGCATTCTCATCCCTTGGATTCTTATTATTGTATTATTGTATGACTGTACTATGCACAATCGTTGCGGGCAAGACCCCCCGCATTTCACTGTATACTTGCCGTGACAAATAAAACTCTTGACTTGACTTGACTTGATGTTGGCATCCAGAATGTTCTACAATTCAATGATGCTTGGCTTGGGTTGACCAGTAGACATTCAATGTCATTAACATTCATAGAGACTATATAATCTCTCCACATGAATAATGAAAAGTAATGAATCAACAGACCTGAACACAATTAATTAATGGAATGAGACACATCTGGGCTACGATGCAAAAACTATTAATTACAAACACTTGCACACACTCATGCACATGCAGGCATACACTAGGACTGTGAGATATTGACAAAACATGTAATGGAGATAGTTTAATATTGGAATTGCAGTATGGATTGCGATGCATATAGGATTAGCTCCGTTTGAATATAATTTATAAATAATTTTTAACTTGATTAGTTGGTGTGTAGTATTCTGCACAGTACCAGTATATCTTGTTTTGTATCTTGTTCTGTCTGATAAAATATTGCAGCCTCTTTGGAAATTGCAGTTGTCAATATTGAGCTTAACATTTCTATGCATTTATTAGCCCTGATGTGTATACACTTACACATATGCATAGACAGACACGCACACACGCACGCACACAGGTGTAACTGAGGGGTACAATTCCCTGACTGTATTGATAAGTATGGTATCATTAAACAACTACCGCTTGATGTACTTTAACTTCTGGCCATCCAGTACACGATATCTAAGTATGATGAACACTTTCCCACATATGAAACCAGGTCCACACAAATATAACAGTCGAAGGTTTAATATAGCAAAAGGTATATACAACATTCACTTAATTACATTTATGATTTGAATGCACTTGTAAGGCAAATGAGTATTCGTAGGCAAATCAACACTGAATGTCCAATCTCTGGTTACGCAGGAAGCAAGTATACAACCTGGTTCTTTAGGGAAACTATAGCGATGGTACTTAAGGATTATAGCGGGATACTAAAGGGGTCCTGCTGGTTGTAAGTCAGTAAGGGGGGGGGGGGGGGTTTGGAGAGCCGTCAGCTGCATCCCATCTGGCCAACGATTCCTGGGGAGAATTCAGGTACAGAAAACAGTGCCCGCAGGATCTTGATCCACAGATGAATACACTTGGGCCCTCTTGTAGACGGTAGCTGTAGGTCCACAACGAAGGAGAAGCGAGGCGGCCTCGGTCTGGGTTGAGCGCCGTCTCACCTGGGCTCCTCTCGGGGGTAATTCCAACACTCACTGGCGTTGGCTGTTATCCGCTCCACAAATCAAAGCACCCAAAGCAAATAGATATTCCATGCCGTATAGGCTCAGCAGTCGTCCGGGTAGGTAATCCAATGTGCAGGTCCACTCGTCCTCGCCCAGAACTCCTCGGATGAAAGCACCACGCGTGGTCTGCCCAGCCTGGTTAAGACTCTAGACAACGCGAGGAACGATGGGGGTGCTGCTCACTTTAGAACTTTAACCGAACGATGCACCATACATAATAGACTATTATTACTTAATAGAAATACGTCCCACTCGACGGTACAGTGCCAAACTATGACAATTCAGCTATGAATTTACACGAGGTCTCAATGCCTATTCTGGGGCCAAAATAGGCCATACTGCACCACACGTGGGTCGTGGGTGAGGCTTCACGTCTGTTACTAGGTTGGAGGGTAAAGGACTAATGGACTAAAAGAAAGTTCTACTTTACTTGCGCCCTATTTATATGCACGGTGAACAAATAGTACCATTCGTATTTCGGTAGCCGTATTCCTACGCGGAACCGGGGCTAGTTGGGACATGTTCGTCGGCACTATTGAACTTGACTCAAGGGGCCTGTCTGCTGGCGCCAGGTTCTTGTCCAATGAGAGAATGAACTATTATGGGCTGTAGTAGACTAAAGGGATATTCAGTGTATATGTACAAAGAATATACAAGGGATATCAAACGATATACAAATACTATTAAATATATATCCATAAATAAATATATATATTCGGTTTAATCTGATCCTTCACAACAGCCGCCCCCTAATTAGTCCCACCTAATTAGCTAAGCAGAGACAGATTAACCGCACTGTCTACCACTCAAGGTCCGCTGTAAGGGTCAGTCAACTCACAAAGTCATGGGGTCATGGTCATCATCGATAGTGTCTGGGAGTCTTGGCAGTTCTATTAGCCTCGCCACGGGTCGTGTGTAAGTTCGCCCTTGGACGAGCACTTCAGCTGCTCGGACCTTGCCATCGGCACCGGTGATCACTTTGCTTACGCGGCCAGCCGGCCACATAGCTCTGGGTAGTGACTGGTCGATAATCATGACGACTGTTCCTTCTGTCAAATTGTCTCTCTCTTTTACCCACTTCTGGCGGGTCTGTAGAGACGGTAGATAGTGGAGTAGGAAGCTATTCCAAAACTTGTCAGCCAGTACTTGACTGTACCTCCACATTCTTCGGCCGTTCGCTTCTTCAGGCCTGTACATTGTCTGGGGTAGCGCGGGGTCCAGCCGCCCCATCAAGAGTGTGTTGGGGGTGACTGGGTCGACATCTGCTACATCACTTGAGACGTAACCGAGGGGCTTGGAGTTCAATACTCCCTCGATCTCCGTGAGGACTGTCATTAGGACTTCTTCCGCCACAGTCTGGGCCCCAAGCACGGCGTACAGGGCTGTCTTTATAGAACGTACTTCTCGTTCCCAGGTTCCACCGAAGTGGGGTGCGTTCGGGGGATTAAACTGGAAGTCAATCTGGGATGGAGCGAGGTGGGTCTTAAGTTCTGGGCCCATAGCTTGGAAGCTCTCTCTCAGCTCTCTTTCTCCGCCTTTGAAGTTTGTCCCGTGATCAGACAACAATGTAGACGGTTTTCCTTTCCGCGATGTGAATCTTCGGAAGGCCATAAGGAATGAGTCTGTGCTCATGGTTGGAAGGAGTTCGATATGTATCGCTCTGGTGGTCATGCATTTGAATACAATACCCCACCGCTTCTCGGTTCCTCTTCCTTTCTTTATATACAACGGGCCAAAACAGTCCATGCCTGTGGAGTGAAAGGGCTTGTCGCCGAGTCGGAGGCGACAGGGAGGTAGGTCAGCCATCCGGGGTATGCTGGGCTGCGCGCGCCACTTTCGGCAGTCTAGACAGGTTCGCTGGAAGCGTCGCACTGCTTCTCTCCCTTGAAGTATCCAATAGCGACGTCTGATCTCCGCGAAGACTCTCTCTGCTCCTGCGTGGTGCACATCCTCGTCGTATTTCTTTATGATCAGCTCTGTGACCTTGTGTCGGCTGTTCAAGACTATCGGGTACTTAACGTCATCCGGTAGGTCGGGGGCTCTCCGCAGACGACCACCCACTCTGATGAGATTATGGGCGTCACTCTCGGGTGCCAGGTGGAGCAGTCTGCTGTCTGATGGGACGGGCTTTCCTCCCTGTAGACAGTCTAGCTCATCGGGGAACGAGTCTCTCTGGGCTCGTTGTAGTAGAAGAAGTTCTGCTTCTTCGTAGTCAGCTGCTGAAATGTCAGTGGTGGGCTGAATCTCTGGGTGGTGCCACAGGAATGTCTTTATCTGCGCACTCTGTAGGGTGAGGCAATCATCTATGTTGGGGGCTGTGGAGGCGACTGTGCTCAATCCACAGAACATAGGTTTCTTGTTTTTAGCCTCCTCTTTACTCGCCTCCCGTGGGGTGGGCGTAGGCCACTCTTCTTCCGGGAGCTTGAGGAACTCTGGTCCGTCACTGTAGATGTTGTGACGGGTGAGGTCATCTAGGGACATTCCCCGGGTGATGACGTCAGCTGGGTTGTGTTTGGTGTCCACATACCGCCAGCTCGCTGCTTCTGTTAACTCTTGAATCTCTGTGACTCTGACTCCCACGAAGACCTTGTATCTGCATGAATCAGACTTGATCCATGTGAGTACTGTCGTAGAGTCTGACCACAAGATTGTTCTTTGCACCGGGATGGTGAGTTCACGTTGGATTAACGTGGCTAGATGCGCTCCTGCTAGGGCTGCGCAGAGCTCTAGACGCGGGATAGATTGTTGCTTTCGTGGGGCTATTCTTGAGCGAGCCAGGATGAAAGCGGTGTGTATCTCTCCTCCCTTCTCTTGGGCACGCAAGTAGGCCACAGATCCATAGGCTACTTCGGAGGCGTCGCTGAAGACGTGTAGATCCATCTTGCATGTCTCTGGCCTCACTGTGGGTGGGAAGTAGCTGCGGCGTATGTTGACGCCTGGGAGTGAGCGGAGTTCCGTCTCCCACTCTCTCCATGTGGAGGCAAGGTGTGCGGGTATTGGGTCGTCCCAGCCCTGGTCCTTGTCCCATAGTGCTCGTACAATCATCTTTGCCCTGGTGGTGTAAGGTAGAATACATCCCAACGGGTCATATTGTCTGGCGAGTGTTCTGTACACACTCCGTCTGGTGGTCGGTATCGCCGTCGACCTTCCCTGCTCCGTGGTCAGGGGTTTGTGTCTATAGTGGAGCGAGTCTGTTTTGAAGCGCCAGACTAGTCCTAGTGTCATTTCTTGGGCTTCTCCTGGGATGGTCGCCATCCAGGTCTCGCTACTGGCTGCCTTGTCCGCGGGGGAAAGGCTGCGCAATACTTGCGGGTCGCTGCTGGCCCACTGCCTGAGATCAAAGCCGCCTTTGATCAGGGAGGCGCGTAGCTTGAGTAGGAGAGCCTCGGCTTCTTCTTGGGTCGAAACGCTTTGTAAACAGTTGTCCACGTGGAAACTGTTCTTCACACTGTGTCGGACCTCTTCATCTGCTGCTGGGTCCTCTGCGACGTGTTTCTGCAGTGCAAATGTAGCACAGCACGGGCTGCATGTGGTTCCGAAGGGGAGGACTTCCCATTGGTAGATGGCTGGGTGCTCATCTCCGATCCTCTCTCTCCATAGGAACCGCAGTAGGGGCTTATCCTCCTCCACTAGTCTCACCTGCAGGAACATCCCTTTGATATCCCCGCTGATAGCCACCTTGTCCTGGCGGAAGCGTAGTAGCACGCCTAGTAGAGAGGGGCCGAGTGTGGGGCCGGGCAAGAGCTCTTTATTCAGATTCTGGGATCCGATCTGGTAGCTGCAGTTAAACACAATGCGATCCTTGCCGTTGTGGTGGACCTTGTGGTGCGGCACGTACCATGATTCGGTCGTCTGATCGGCCTCTTTAATGTCAATCTTCATTACGTGTCTCGCTGTGATTAGCTTCTCAATCTCAGCGCGGTACACACTCTCTTGAGCGGGGTCTTTGGCTAGGCGCCGCTCTGTGTTCAATAGATACCGCTCCGTAGCTTCTTTCGTGGCGTGAAAGGTGGGCATTCCCTCTCGCCTCAGGAGTGGAGTTGCGTATCTCATCACTCCGCCGACTGTGACTCTCTTTGTCCCTTGCTCGAGGAGGTTTATGGCGTAAATGTCTTCTTTAGAACGAATGTCTTTCTTTTCGTTCTTAAAGGGCATTGTCTCTAGTGTCCATAGCCTCTCGACATGCTGCAGGAGAGTGGTGTCTTCTTCTGTCACTCTGGAGTGGAGGCAGCTAGTGGCTGCTGTTCGGTTGAGAGATTTAGCGAGGGGGCCTTGTAGTGTCCATCCTAGGCGGGTCTCGACTGCTGCAGGACAGCCTCTGGGTCCTGTATGGACCCGGTCTATCGGGACTATGAGGTCTGCATGGTCGGAGCCTATCAGCAGGGTCGGGGTGGCGCCGTCTATGAGCGGGATAGGTAGTTGACGCAGGTGCACATATTTATCCATCAGCTTGGCGATGGGGTAGGTGTACTGTGATAGTCCTATTTCTTGGCTGGTGAAAGCATTTGTAATCCTATACCGTCTCTCTGGCTGCCCGCTTGCTGCGATAGTGAAGGAGACATTCTCGCCTTTTATCGTCTTTAAATCTCTTCTTATTGTCCGAATCGTCATCTGGTTCTCGCTCCCCCGCAGTCCCAGCTGGGCCGCAGCGGATGCGAGGAGAAGGGTCTTCTCTGACCCGTCATCAAGGACGGCGTAAGTGTCCATGACTTTATCTTGGTGGCTCAATGTTACACGGACTACCTTTAAGAGCACCTGGGCGCCGCTGCTGCTGGCGGGGTCAATGTACATGACACTTGCCTTTGTGCTGCTCGATGGTACAGGTGCAGGCTTTCTTCTGTTACTGTCGTGTAGGACATCTAGGTGGGCTCCGTCACACCGACTGCACCTCTTCTTTAGGCGGCACTCGGCTGCCATGTGACTGCGCGCACATCGGTAACAGCGCCTGTTGGACTTTATCCATTGACTCACTTCTTCTGCATTCATCTTCTTGAACAGGTCACATTGTGACAGCCAGTGTTCCTTCTCGCAGTACGGGCACACCATCTTCCACTTCTCTTTTCTCGAGGGGGTACTGTGGTTCTTACTGCTCGGTACTGATTCTGATTGGTGCATGACAGTCACTGATCTTCTTCCATCGTTTACTCTCCTAGGTCCCTCTCTGGAGCTTGGTGTGCTCCGCACGAATGTATCCAAGCGTAGGCTGCTGACTTCTCTCGTCAGGAAGTCGGCTAAATCAAGGAGGGATGGTTCGGGACCGTTAGGATCACGGTGGTCTCTTTGCCGCCTAAAGCGCTCTTGTCTGGCGGGCGGCAGCTTCTCTAAAATCCTCTCGACGTTAGAGTTGGCGTATAGCTCGTGCATACCCTTTTCTCGTTGCGCTCCCAGCATCCCTACCAGGGACTGCACTTTTATAGACAGGTCGTCTAGTGAGCGATTGTCTGTTGCTGGGGGTAGGCGGTCAATATGCCTTATCTCTTGGATTACGTAATCCCATATACGTCCATATCTCTGGTCCAGCGCTGCTAGAGCCGCGGTGTATGGGGTCGTAGAGGTGGCATAGGCTAGCGCTATATTGTGCGCTCGGGGTACTTTCAGGTGCTTCAGTAATATTGCATACTTGTGGCGTTCGTCAACGACATCCACCATCATTGTCTCTAAGCACATCCGGAGCTCCGTGTACTGTGCTCGATTCTCATGGGTGAAGTCTGGAAACGTCGGTGTGCCAATGTATGACGCCGTGGATGGCTGGCACATCGGTGAGCGTTGGGAGAGAGGCCTCCTAGGCGAGTCTCCTCTTGCGCCTCTCTGTGGGCTGGTACCGGCAGGGTACCATGGCCCGCTGGTCCAGGTGCTGTTCCTCGGGGCTGGTCGTGCGTCATGCTCACCCGTGAATAGAGTCGGGGGTCTGTAGCGCAGCGCCGCGGGGGTATAGCCTGGGCTGTACTGGACCTCCTGGTCCGGTGGAGTACTGTGCTGTCGTCGGGCTTGGTTCTCCTCCTCTCCCTCTTCTTCTTCTGTCAGGTCCTCTAGATCCTGTAGTCGTTTATTTAGCCTCTCCGCAGTGTATGCTGCTCCTTCCTTGTAGCTGGGTCTCGCTTGGACCGGTCGGGGAAGGGGGTCTGCGGGGGGTATAGGCTCTCTCTGGTGGTCAAGTTCAGGGTCGCTTGGTCGGTTAGGGGATGCTGCCCTTGACTGTTGTCTCGACGAGGCCCTTGAACCCCTGGTGGAGGGAGAGGGTGTTGCCCTGGTGATCAGCTGCTCCATTAGCTGCGCTTGTAGTCTGTCGCGCTCGGCTTGTAGTCTGTCGCGCTCGGCTTCGCGCTGGATGAGAGCGATGTCGCGCTCTGCTTCTCTTTGGGCACCGTCAGCGGCGCGCTGGGTGTTGGACCGGTCTCTTGCCATATTCTCTTCCGTCTGAAGGCGTCTCATCTCCAGGCGTATGTGCTCTTCTTCGCTCCGTTGCTGTGTTTGGAGTCGATCGCGTTCACCCTGAAGTCGATCGCGTTCACCCTGGAGTCGATCGCGTTCGGTGGAGGCTGTCAGGCTGACGAGGAACGCCTGTGACAGCATCCTCTCCGCCTCGCTGGGGGAAGACGCTTGTCGAGGTGAGCCGCTCCTGGCTGTACTCGTTGGGGAGTCCTGGAGCTCTATCTCCTCGGCGCTCTCCTCATCTTGTTCCGTGCAGGGTTCCACCTCTGGAGGGTTGTCTTCCTCCCGGAGCTGGTCGGGGACTACTTCTTCGGTATTGGCGGGGGGTAAAGGCATGTCTGTTCCCTCCTGGTCCCCACCGTGAGCTTGGTCAGTTACATTAGAACCCACTAGGGCCTCTGTGGTCGGGGTAACCTGGTCGTTAAGGTCAGACATAATTTTACTTTCTACTTTTACCGCGTTTACTGTCTGTAGAAGGCTAGGTAGTTGACTGACAGCGTAATCCTCTAAGTACTGAGGTGTCTGTCGTCTGCGCCGCGGGCGTTCTACGTTAGGAGGACCGTTTCGTGGAGTGTTCATCATAGGCCATTTCAATATTAATAACACTATATTAATATTACACTAGTTACCCTCCGGCTCGAAGGACCAATTGTAACTGAGGGGTACAATTCCCTGACTGTATTGATAAGTCATTAAACCACTACCGCTTGATGTACTTTAACTTCTGGCCATCCAGTACACGATATCTAAGTATGATGAACACTTTCCCACATATGAAACCAGGTCCACACAAATATAACAGTCGAAGGTTTAATATAGCAAAAGGTATATACAACATTCACTTAATTACATTTATGATTTGAATGCACTTGTAAGGCAAATGAGTATTCGTAGGCAAATCAACACTGAATGTCCAATCTCTGGTTACGCAGGAAGCAAGTATACAACCTGGTTCTTTAGGGAAACTATAGCGATGGTACTTAAGGATTATAGCGGGATACTAAAGGGGTCCTGCTGGTTGTAAGTCAGTAAGGGGGGGGGGGGTTTGGAGAGCCGTCAGCTGCATCCCATCTGGCCAACGATTCCTGGGGAGAATTCAGGTACAGAAAACAGTGCCCGCAGGATCTTGATCCACAGATGAATACACTTGGGCCCTCTTGTAGACGGTAGCTGTAAGTCCACAACGAAGGAGAAGCGAGGCGGCCTCGGTCTGGGTTGAGCGCCGTCTCACCTGGGCTCCTCTCGGGGGTAATTCCAACACTCACTGGCGTTGGCTGTTATCCGCTCCACAAATCAAAGCACCCAAAGCAAATAGATATTCCATGCCGTATAGGCTCAGCAGTCGTCCGGGTAGGTAATCCAATGTGCAGGTCCACTCGTCCTCGCCCAGAACTCCTCGGATGAAAGCACCACGCGTGGTCTGCCCAGCCTGGTTAAAACTCTAGACAACGCGAGGAACGATGGGGGTGCTGCTCACTTTAGAACTTTAACCGAACGATGCACCATACATAATAGACTATTATTACTTAATAGAAATACGTCCCACTCGACGGTACAGTGCCAAACTATGACAATTCAGCTATGAATTTACACAAGGTCTCAATGCCTATTCTGGGGCCAAAATAGGCCATACTGCACCACACGTGGGTCGTGGGTGAGGCTTCACATCTGTTACTACAGTAGGTTGGAGGGTAAAGGACTAATGGACTAAAAGAAAGTTCTACTTTACTTGCGCCCTATTTATATGCACGGTGAACAAATAGTACCATTCGTATTTCGGTAGCCGTATTCCTACGCGGAACCGGGGCTAGTTGGGACATGTTCGTCGGCACTATTGAACTTGACTCAAGGGGCCTGTCTGCTGGCGCCAGGTTCTTGTCCAATGAGAGAATGAACTATTATGGGCTGTAGTAGACTAAAGGGATATTCAGTGTATATGTACAAAGAATATACAAGGGATATCAAACGATATACAAATACTATTAAATATATATCCATAAATAAATATATATATTCGGTTTAATCTGATCCTTCACAACACAGGTGTTATACCAAAGTCTGTCTAAAGAGAAGTTGGCTCACTCTGCCACCACATTGATAACGGTCTAAAGAGACTAACAAGTTTCAAGTTTCAAGTTTCAAGTTTCTTTAATAGTTGTCATACAGAAGTACAGAATACTTTGTACAAAATGCTTCTTACTGTTGCGCTCCAGAGACTGTGCATGACAAGATAAGTATGAAATAAAGACATAGTAAAAATTAGAAGTAAAAAAAAAAAAAAAAGGTCACAGTGTTCAGTTTAGACATATGTACAATGTTCGTAGACGTAGTTACCATACAATATACAATACTGTGCAGTGTACTAATATACAATACTATATAGTGCAGGGCATAAATGGACGAGGTGCAGTTTAGGTACAATTCACAGTAGGTGTACGAGTTGTAGTGCAAATCCTTTATCAATAAATATAAAGTGTAAGTGTGTTTGTGTGATCTAAAGTGTGGAGAGTGGGTGCTGCAGTGTGTTGTTTGTTTGAGTGAGTGTGTGCGTGTGGGTGTGTGTGCTGTGTGCATCTGATGGTTGTTGCATAGTGATTATTGTTCGTTTAGCAATTATTGTTCGTTTAGCAGCCTGATGGCCTGGGGATAGAAGCTCCTTCTGAGTCTTTCTGTGCTCGCCATAAGACTCCGGTATCGCTTGCCTGACGGCAGCAGTTCAAAGAGGCAGTTGTTCGGGTGGCTCGAGTCCTTAATAATTCTCTTAGCCTTCCCCTTGCACCGCTTGTTGTAAATGTTCTGGAGGGTGGGAAGCCCCCCTCTAATTGTGCGTTCGGCTGAACGTGTCACTCTTTGTAGTCTGCTACGGTCTTGTGCAGTGCTATTCCCAAACCAGGAGGTGATGTTGCCGGTCAGGATGCTCTCTATTGTACATGAGTAGAAGTTCCTAAGGATCTTCTGACTGACTTGGAACTTCCTTAGGCGCCTGAGGAAGTAGAGGCGT
Organism: Notolepis coatsorum; assembly: GCF_963971535.1. NCBI lineage: Eukaryota > Metazoa > Chordata > Actinopteri > Aulopiformes > Paralepididae > Notolepis > Notolepis coatsorum. The sequence goes on from NC_140171.1 coordinate 37,278,450, forward strand.
TGTCGTGCCTTCTTCACAACACTGTCAATGTGTGTGGTCCATGTCAAGTCCTCGGATATGTGGGCTCCGAGGTACTTGAAACTGTTCACTCTCTCAACTGGTGCCCCGTCGATGCTGAGGGGGCTGTAGTCCTTGACCCCCGACCTCCTGAAGTCCACAATCATCTCTTTTGTTTTGCTGACGTTCAGGGAGAGGCAGTTCTCCTGACACCACTGTGACAGGTTCTCTACCTCTTCCAGGTAGGCCCTTTCGTCGTTGGCAGAGATCAGGCCCACCACTACTGTGTCATCAGCAAATTTGAAATAGAATAGAATAGAATATCTCATTCATATCTAAGAATCGGTCGTACTGTACATATCATCGTTTTTCTCTCATATTTGAAGTTGCTGGTAAATTATTGACAACACAGAATGGTTACTTTAGTCGAAAATAATATTTTGTGATATGCCTTTTTTCCACAGCCAGCATCTAAGCATGTGCCACCTGCCACAGTCCATAATGAGCATGGCACCCACTTGAGAGGCCTTGGCAGAGACCGTGATTCATTTAAAACTCACATTTCATCTCAAAATTCAGTAAATTATGATTTTACCCAACTAAAATCACATCACATCTAATTATTTTTGCCTGAATGTGTGGCAAATCGTTTTGCCGTTGCCGCCATCTTCCTCATTCAAAACTAGCACAGTGCTCCGTCCCCTCAATACACGGCATGTGGTTCTACTATTCTATAGTCTGTTCTGACCCAGGTGTGAGCAGACTAGATGATGCCTGCTGACGTCCTCGTTCTCTGGATGGGGTGGAGCTCTGGCTCAAGCTCTCTCTCTCCGATTGGTTAGTAGTCCGAGGAAGGTCACCTTCCCCTTAATGATCCTATCGATCTATAAACCTTTAAGACAGCAGAGACAGAGATACAGAGAATAGGAAGGGTGAGACAGGGAAACAGAGGTGGTGGTGAGACAGACAGGGAAACAGAGGTGGTGGTGAGACAGACAGGGACACAGGGATGGTGGTGAGACAGACAGGGAAACAGGGATGGTGGTGAGACAGACAGGGAAACAGGGATGGTGGTGAGATAGACAGGGAAACAGGGATGGTGAGACAGACAGGGATGGTGAGATAGACAGGGAAACAGGGATGGTGGTGAGACAGACAGGGAAACAGGGATGGTGAGATAGACAGGGAAACAGGGATGGTGAGACAGGGAGGGAGAGACTGACATATCATTGCTATGCAAATTTTTAAATCTTTACACTAGGCTGTCCCCAAAGTCTGTTTTTGGGCTTCGAACTTCGTCAGGATTTTTCGAACAGACGTTCGAACCTTTGTTTTTAATAATAATTCAAAGAAAATTCTAAAAATAAAAGATTCTAAAAAAGTTTTTTTTATATATAAATATCCTCAAACTAAATCCTCAATTTGAATAAAGTGATTAATCTGATTAAATGAGTAATCTTTTTTATTAAATCAACTTTCTTTAATGAATATAACTCATCAGTTTTAAATAATACTATAATATTAGTGTAGCCTAATCTGTATCTGCAACTGTGAAGAAAAACCCCATTGGTTTAAACAGAATGAATAAACACATACAAAAGCAATATATTAAAAAAAAAATATATATATATATATATATATTTTTTTTTTTTTTTCTCCCATCCCAATGTTAGTCGTTATGCCAATTCCCAATCCCCTTCCTGGTCGCTGCGCACTTACCCCCCACAGTCGGTCTGGGAGAGTGGAGGCTACCACGTGCTTCCTCCGACACACGTCCAGCCAATCAACCGCTTCTTTTCACCTGGCAGCGCGTAGCGTGTGGAAGGATCACACTATCCCACTTAGATCCTATCCGCGCTTAGCAGGCGCCCCGACCGAACTGTAGGAGTCGCTGTTTACAACGACCCGGACCCACCCCGCCAGCTTCTCCCACCCTCTAATACTGCCAATTGTATTAGTGTGAACGGCCAGCCAAGCTGGTGACAACCCCGGAGCTGTGAGCTGGATTCGAAGAGGCGAATCCAGCCGCTCCGGAGTTGGTGACGAACGCAATCTCCGTTACGCCACCTGACCGCCATATATATTCATTTTTTTTATAAAAAATTTGAATGTTGATTTAGAATTCGAATGCCAACATAATGAACGAAGGTCCGAATGTTCGAACGTTTGGGCTCAGCCTAGTACTTTATTGCTCCTTTTTTGTACTACTTTATGTCGATGCTGCTGCTAGACAGAGGAGCAAAGAACAAAGACTTTCACTAATCTATGCTGTAAGAGAATAGAAAGATGTGACAATAAAGCTGATTCTGATTCTGATTGAGACAGGGAAACAGGGAGAGACAGACAGTTAAACAGGGAGAGACAGACAGGGAAACAGGGATGGAGAGACAGACAGGGAAACAGCGATGGAGAGACAGACAGGGAAACAGGGATGGAGAGACAGACAGGGAAACAGCGATGGAGAGACAGACAGGGAAACAGGGAGAGACAGACAGGGAAACAGCGATGGAGAGACAGACAGGGAAACAGGGAGAGACAGACAGGGAAACAGGGAGAGACAGACAGGGAAACAGGGATGGAGAGACAGACAGGGAAACAGGGAGAGACAGACAGGGAAACAGGGAGAGACAGACAGGGAAACAGGGAGAGACAGACAGGGAAACAGGGATGGAGAGACAGACAGGGAAACAGGGAGACAGACAGGGAAACAGCGATGGAGAGACAGACAGGGAAACAGGGATGGAGAGACAGACAGGGAAACAGTGATGGAGAGACAGACAGGGAAACAGGGAGAGACAGACAGGGAAACAGGGATGGAGAGACAGACAGGGAAACAGGGATGGAGAGACAGACAGGGAAACATGGATGGAGAGACAGACAGGGAAACAGCGATGGAGAGACAGACAGGGAAACAGGGAGAGACAGACAGGGAAACAGGGATGGAGAGACAGACAGGGAAACAGGGAGAGACAGACAGGGAAACAGGGATGGAGAGACAGACAGGGAAACAGGGAGAGACAGACAGGGAAACAGGGATGGAGAGACAGACAGACAGGGAAACAGGGAGAGACAGACAGACAGGGAAACAGGGATGGAGAAACAGAAAGGGTGAGATAGACAGACAAGACAGACAGACAGACAGACAGACAGACAGACAGACAGACAGACAGACAGACAGACAGGAAAACAGGGATGGTGTGACACAGAGAGACAGGGATGCAGCTATAAAATTATGATAAGAAGAAAACACTGTATAAGGTGAGATGAGTGGTTAAAGGATGAGCTGCCAGTCAAATTCTTGCTACATTTTTCTATACATAGTGTATATGTGGGCCCACTTTCAAACCAATCACTCAACTACTAGGCCTAATCCCAAGGCAATTACGTGGCCCCTCAAGCCTTGATGAATTGACCACTCAGCTTGAAGGTTTCATTGTGGTTCTTCACTGCCATTGTACCCCGGTTGAAGAGGGAAGGAGAGACGGATGGCGAGAAAGAAGGAGGCAACCGGGACAGAGCGTGACAGCAGGAGAAAGGAAAATATGGACTCCTCAATGGTTCAGCAGGCAGAAGAGGTGAATACCACGTCTCCCCACCCTCCTCCGCTCTCTACTTACTGGTCTCCGTCAGACAAAGCAGAGAAGCCATTACAGCATTGAGAACAACATAATGTACCTTCTTGATCACTCTTAACACATTGACTGCCAGCTATTATCCTCATCCTTAGCAGCTGACGCCAGCACTGTAAACGGTGGGAGTCGCTCACCTTGTTTGCAGGGCTATAACTATTTAAATATTATAGCTATATATGCAATACTATTGCCCATTTGACATAGAGTATCTATCGTTCAAGATATGAAAAAGGAATATTTTTTCCATCCATACATTGTCGTTTTATACCGTGGTGAATACAAGTATAGTTTTAGAGTGGTCTAGGATAATTCCTGAAAGGCTAGTAATAGACTGCGACGCATATTATACTTAATCCATTGGCATTTCGTCCCTATACACCAGGGGTAGGCAACCCTAGGCACGCGTGCCTGCATAGGCACGCGGGGGCATTTGCATAGGCACAGGGGGCAGTATTAAAAAAAAAAAAAAAAAAAAACTTTTTTTTAAATATTATAGTGAACTATTTTGCACTGTTGTCGCATTTATCTTGTTGAAATCCTCCCACAGGTTCTTTTTACTTCCACATATTTAATTGAGACCCTTTATTTGTTTATTATTTCAATTTAGCTGGAAATACATTGCTACATCATTCAGTAACATTTGCAGAGCCTTATAACAAAAACATTATTACGGTCACCATTGTGACCAGTGGGATTAATCAACAAATTGTATTATTTATTTTTCTATTTCATTGAACATTGCACATGTTAAAAGCAATTTTTTTACTCAAAATGTGAGTATTACCAAGTCAACTTGTGTTCTTAAAACAATGACAATAAACATAGTTTTATTAGGTTGAAATAATGTGGTTGTGTACTTATTTTTCTGTTAACGTATTATGGATTGAAAACTGAAAACCTTAATGCACAGTAACTGAACTCAATATTTTTAAGTTCTGGTAACTAATAATTTCTTTTTTACAGTGTAGTCTTGCGATCAATCAAAACTTATTTACACGATATACCTCACATTCACCCTCCATTCACATCCTGGTGTTCTCCTGGTGTTCTCCATTAGGCTTGTAGGTGGAGCTATGACAGCACACGTACAGTACACACACCGATGGTGTGTGATGTGTCGGTGGGCAAATGTGAGTGAAATGGTCGCACTGTATGCAGCTGTTTGTCTGCATTGCATTCCCCCCCCCCCAACTCAGATTTAGGGTTGATACAACCATCATAATAATATTGTTAATAATAACAATAACAATAATGATGTAATAATGTAAAAATTATCATTAAAAAGACCTGATTATGAAAAAAAAAATACGATGCATGGAATATTGTTGAGGCACACTAGTTACAACTATATTTCAAACAGGCACTCCATGTCAAAAAGGTTGCTGACCCCTGCTATACACGCTACAATTAAAAATTCAAATGCATATGATCGGTATATTATGTTCCATCATGCATGCATGAAAGGGGGGGGGGGGTCGTTTATGATGAATTGATTGTCAATAACGGCATTCGTTAGTACAACAGCATACGTTGATCAGAGCGATGGCTCTGATGGCAGTGGACAACCAAGCTGAATCCGCCCCTTCCTGACAAAAGAAGCCACCCAACTCCTCGTCCAATCAACAGTCATCTCCCGCCTCGACTACTGCAACGCACTGCTTGCTGGTCTCCCGGCCACTGCCACCAAGCCTCTTCAACTCATTCAGAACACAGCGGCCCGCCTGATCTCAAACCTACCGAAGTCAGCCCATGTCACCCCACTTCTTAAGGACCTGCACTGGCTCCCCATTGCTGCACGAATCCGCTTCAAGTCCCTCAACCTGGCATACCGTGCGGCAAAGGGAACCGCTCCCGCCTACCTCCGGTCAATGGTCTCCAACTACACACCCTCAAGACCCCTACGCTCTGCATCTTCTGGCCATCTCAGACCCACTCCTATCCGAGCTCCGGGAGGGTCATCAAGGAGAACCTGCCTTTTCTCAGTCCTTGCCCCACAATGGTGGAATGAACTACCCACCCCAGTTAGGACAGCCGAAAACCGTCCAATCTTTTGCCGTCGACTAAAAAAGTCTAACCCTAACTAACCTTATTGTCATGCACTTGGCCTAATAAACTAACCTACACTGTAGCTCTCAACACTTTGATGAACATTGTTACTCAGCTGATAGAGTTGTGCCCTTCCTGATGACTTGTCGTACAGATAAAAGCGTCAGCTAAATGAATAAATGTAAATGTAAAAAAACGCTACTTAACTCAATCTGCGCCATCCACGTATATATACGTGTTTGCTCACCAACCATTGAACTAGGGCTAGACGGTATGGTCTAACATTTATATCACAGTATAATTTGAAGCATAGACGGTAACGGTATATATCACAGTATATTAACTTATCTTAAAATGTCTATATAAATGCTTCTGAAGGGGTAAAACACTGGTATGGCAGCTGTTATTCTGTTACAGCTGCTGAGCTATACTATAGCTAATGTCCATCAATATCTTCCTTTTTAATTAAATAGGTTCAAGAATCGAATCAGGATTGTTAGCAGAGAGAGAGAGAGGGAGAGAGAGGGAGGGGGCTGCTAGTGGAGCCAGCTAACGTTAGCTTGCCGAGGCTACTAGCACATCGACAAGTTGCTGGAGCCAGCCAACGTTAGCTTGCCGAGGCTACTAGCACATCGACAAGCTGCTGGAGCCAGCCAACGTTAGCTTGCCGAGGCTACTAGCACATCGACAAGCTGCTGGAGCAAGCCAACGTTAGCTTGCCGAGGCTACTAGCACATCGACAAGCTGCTGGAGCCAGCTAACGTTAGCTTGCTGAGGCTACCAGCACATCGACAAGCTGCTGGAGCCAGCTAACGTTAGCTTGCAGAGGCTACTAGCACATCGACAAGTTGCTGGAGCCAGCCAACGTTAGCTTGCCGAGGCTACTAGCATATCGACAAGTTGCTGGAGCCAGCCAACGTTAGCTTGCCGAGGCTACTAGCACATCGACAAGCTGCTGGAGCCAGCCAACGTTAGCTTGCCGAGGCTACTAGCACATCGACAAGCTGCTGGAGCCAGCCAACGTTAGCTTGCCGAGGCTACTAGCACATCGACAAGCTGCTGGAGCCAGCTAATGTTAGCTTGCCGAGGCTACCAGCACATCAACAAGCTGCTGGAGCCAGCTAACGTTAGATTGCAGAGCTAGTTTGCTTCTGTGTTTATTATGAAATGACAATTGCGTGTTGACACGCCCACTGCGCGAAGCCTCTGTGCTCCTAAATAATTTTTTCCAGTTCGCACATATCTATTATCTATGACAAATTCTATCTATTTTTAGGGGCAAATACGAGTGAAATAGTTGCGCTGTGGTTACATGACGTCATTGCTATTTTAGAGCTGCTCTACCGGTTACAAGGTATAGTCAAAATCCATACCGTAGAGCAAATTGATACCGTTTATACCGTATACCGTTTATACCGTCCACCCCTACGTTGAACGCCAATCACATATATATGTTATTTGGTCCGTTTTCCTTTTTTTCAATTTTAATAGTCTATTCAGTGTCACGGACCTCTATGTTACCATTAAAAGGCATACTGAGACCCCTAGAGTGCAGTACCGGCCAGATCCTGCTAGGTGGCAGTATTGCCCACCCTTTGAAACCATGTTCCAGACTGTGTGTCACATCTAATCTCGTCCGGGCGAAGAATTTTGGTCCAGGCAAGTCTAGCGGTTCACCCGATCACATTGGAACGCGTCCATGGCCCCTCGATGCATGTGTTGTGCCAGATTATGTCGCGGACCCGATGGACATCAATACTGGAAATCGCGATCAGACAATTGGAATATTCTTTTTGGAATACCCCCAATCAAAGGTAAGGACTATCTGACGTCAATTCCACCTTGATCCTACAATGATTTCACATCGATCCAGTCGATCAACGTATGTAGTATTCAAAACAAATGCCGTTGATGAATGAATGAATGAATGAAAACTTTATTTAACAGATTGCAGAATGGGTACAATACAGTACGGCTCAATACACACAATTGTTAAGGGGATGCAGACCAGAGAAAAACGTTTGTCTTGTTTACATCAGGGTCCCCCATTTTCAATTCATATCGAGATGATGATCAGAGCATCAAAAACGCCCCCCCCCCCCCCCCCCCCCCCCCTTTGATGCATTCATGATGAAACATAATACCTATTATATACCTTTGATTTGGAAACAGTAGCATGTCCAGGCTAGCAACGCAAACGCATTTAGCAAAATTCACATAGCGCTCCATAGCGCCGTTTTGAAAGAATTTGAAAGAATTTATTCTTTTTCACATGTTGAACGAGATTTGGTTACTGTCAAATGAGCCATTGTATTGTCTCCATAGCTATAATATAGAATATAGATATAGCCCTGCAAACACTGTGACGCACAGTGAAAATGCCTATATAAAGCGTGGCACATTTACTACAGGATTAGGATAATAGCTGGCAGAGAAAGAGTTAAAGGAACATGCCAACCTTTTGTGAAATTAGCTTATTTGCCATCTACCCTGGAGTTAGACAAGCAGATACACTTTTCTTCTCTGTGCATGCATTAGGCTTAGGGAACAGCCGCACCGTTAGCCTAGCTTAGCATAATTCACTGGAAGTAGGTGTGCCAGTGTAGCCTAGTTCCCAACAGTCACGAAATACACTCCAAATACAACTCCAAAAATGTCCTGTAAACATGTTGTGACCTGTGTATTTACCACGTGGAGAAATAATCTTTTTTCTAAACGGTGCGGCTGTTCCCTAAGCCTAATGCATGCACAGAGAAGAAAATGGTATGTATCTGCTTGTCTAACTCCAGGGTAGATGGCAAATAAGCTAATTTCCCAAAAAGTTGGCGTGTTCCTTTAATGTCATACAGTCTGGAGAGAGTGATTTATGACGTGATGTCATTTGTGGTCCACCGATGGACCGCTCGGACTAAAGAGGTTAAACATACTCCTCCTGTAAAACATCACTTTATTTGTCTCCTTCCTGTTTCTCTGAAAAGGGAAAACACCATTCACTTGTGCTAAAAACCTAAATAACAAGCGCAGAGTTAGATGGGGTATAACGCCAGGGTAATAGGATATCTCATACAGTTTAGAGTGTTACAGCCACAGCCAGGGCCTTTCTCTCCAGTCTGTCAGCAGGTCTCCACGGCCTTTGGCTATGTGTCCACTAAAAACATTTTTTTCAAGGCGGACCGCTTTGAAAAAAGAAAAAAAAAAAGCTCTGAGCGTTTTTCTGATGCTCGCGCCAGCCACAGCTCCGCCCCTTCCTCGATGAGTTACATTGATGAGCGCGCTCCTTTCCCAAAAGTTTAACTAGTTTCAACTTTATGAGCTGGGAGTGCTCCGACCAAAAACGCTGCCGCCCAGAGCTCCTAAAACGCGAGGCGCGTCGCTGGGAAGAGGAACGCGCCTGTCGCTTCTCCAGCATAGAAATGAATGACAGAAAGGAGCTGACAACTCATAAAACGTCCCTGGTGGACACATAGCCTTATATGGGTCTCTTCCTGTTCCCGCCTCACCATCACTCTGCCTACCTGGGCCGGCCTACACACCTGAGAACCTTCACGTCATCACAGAGCCAGGATAAGAGGCCTGCACCCCTGCCACTCCTGGAGTGTTGTTTTCGCCTCTCGTGGTATTAGGACTCTTATCTGGACCTCTATACTATATTTTATAGTGTGTTTTGTGAGCTCTGTATAGCCTGCATCATTCTAACCCCTGTTCTCTGATGTGCAGGACCTCACCCCTCTGGCCTGCACTCACCCACGGACCTCACCAGCCTGCACCCCCCTGGAACTCACCTACCCCCGTTGTCCGTCTGTCTCTCCCCCACTCCCTGCTCTTCATCACCAGCCCCCTGCCCCTTGTCCTTCCCTGGTTTCATTAAACCTTCTAAACCGCCTCATTCTCCTGTGCCCGTGTTCTGCTCTTGGGTCCGTCTAGCCCCCACCCCACCCTAACATAGAGGAGTTCGATGGGGTATAACGCCAGGGTAATAGGAGTAATAGAGGAGGAGTTAGGAAGCAGAAGTTATCAGAAGGAAGCAGGGGGGTCTTGTAGGACTGAGTGACTCAGCATTAAATCAGATTCAGCAGGTAGCCTCATTACTGACGGGGGCGTTTAGAGGACGCTGACACAGCAGTTTATCCCTCATAATTAGCCTTCTAATCTTCTTGTATTAGCAAAGACATGACAGGCTTTTAGTGTGTGTGTGAGAGAGAGAGAGGGAGAGAGAGAGAGAGAGAGAGAGAGAGACAGAGAGAGAAAATGAGAGAGAAAATGAGATGATCAAATGTCATTAAAAGGCTTTTAGTGAGTGAGTGAGTGAGTGAGTGAGTGAGTGAGTGAGTGAGTGAGTGAGTGAGTGAGTGAGTGAGTGAGTGAGTGTGAGGGAGAGAGAGACAGAAGAAAGACACTGCTTTAAAGGCCATGATGAAATGTGGATCAGAGACTAATAGTGGTGTTAATCTGTAGTTATTAAATGATTCATTCAAGAACACACTGGGATGAACCAGCCGGTCTGATCCAACCACCCGCTTCCTGCCAGCCTGACACCACTGAGGAGGGGACTGTCTGCTACAGCAGCTGAGCCACTCAGCGAGATGTGTAGGAATAACCCATCTTCACCGCAATATCATATCCACCAGTCTTCCTCTCAAACCACCAGCACACTCCTTTCAAAGCATGCTCATGAATAACATTAGCATTAAATATTGTCCCTATGCATGAGCAATTGTGTGTGTGTCGTGCGTGCGTTTGTGCGTACACATACACACACACACACACACACGTGTTTACCTGATGTTTGCTTTTGCCATTTTCCATTATGACATCAGATAGAGGGCGTATTTCATACTCATTGTGCAAGCTGTGCTACAAGGCGTGACAAGAATAATCAGATCCAGAAAGTAGCCACACATTTTACCAGATAGATAGATAGATAGATAGATAGATAGATAGATAGATAGATAGATAGATAGATAGATAGATAGATAGATAGATAGATAGAGAGAGAGAGAGAGAGAGAGAGAGAGAGATAGATAGATAGATAGATAGATAGATAGATAGATAGATAGATAGATAGATAGATAGATAGATAGATAGATAGATAGATAGATAGATAGATAGATAGATAGATAGATAGATAGATAAGTGTAAAAAATAAATAAAAAAAACAGTGTGCTTTTGTTCTCTCCAAGTTATTCTAAGCCTGAAGAGTTCTATAAATAGGACAGGGTCATCATAATTAGCACAAACAAAGGCATGCGCATAGATATTGCGCACATGCACACACACAAATTCAAGTCCTTTCCAAAATCAGCAGAAATACAGTTGGTTTAGCAGCTGCTGCTAAAGCAATACAGATGATGACAATGTGTAACACGGTATCTAGATGTAGGGCTGGGCAATATGGCCAAAAGTTTTATCACAATAACGATATGATAATGTTATCATATCACTCGATATCAATAATTATCTATATTGTTATCAGTATTAAAATAATTTAAATAAATCTTTTTTTTATTATAATTTTTTTAAACAACAAATGTATGGTTATTTTGCAGCAATTCTTTGTCGTTGCCGCCATCTTTAGTGTTACATCCCCTCACACTCCAGTTCTCAGGCTGCAGCTGGTTTGAAAGAGAAAGTAAACAGGCTTCTCTGCTGGCTGTGGCTCCAGGGGAGTTGAACAGTTCTGGCTCTGCTAGTTTCTTTTCTATCTTTTGGCACTTTTTTGGTGGACAAACCACCGCACATGTGCACCGTGACTCGCGACTGGAGACTAGCTCTGCTAGCACACATAGCCTACTGTGTACAGACGGTTTCAAACTGTATTTTAAATTAGAAAGCAAACAAAATAAATGGACAAGAGAAAAATAAATCTCAATTTGGTCAGTATTGTCATTTGGACAAGCAAAGCCATTACTTTAAGTTGCAGGCAAGAAAGACAAGTCTGTCTACTGTCTCTGGTTTTAAAGCTGCCCTGTTGCAGGTCACAATACAAATAAAAAGATTAAAAAAAATATATATTATTGATATTTTTTAAATGATCGATCGATATCGATTATTAAACTAATTATTATTATTATTATTATTATTATTATTATTATTATTATACTAATTAAACTAAACTAATTATCGTTATCGTTTTATCGCCCAGCCCTATCTAGAAGTTATATAACCAGTGTATTAACAATAGGTGATACATTTTACACTGTAATGTCATTTTTGATGAGACAAAAGGTTAGGTATATCAACCCATAGGTGGTTGACGTGGTTTGTGTAAAATCACTTTACTTTCAATACTTTCAAAAACGATGTTAATGTAAACTGGGCTTTTACATGTCTGTTGTAAACCTTGCAGTTATACAGCTATACCATATAATATATATAGTATGACATGCATGTTTATGCTTGTCAATAAGTCATCACTCTGTGTCTCAAGAGGAGGACTGTATTATCCACTCCATGTCCTCCAGCTAATGACTATGGCCTTCCTTTTACCTGCTTTCAAAACCTCCCCAATAGGACTGACCCTCATGTTTCCCAGCTTCAATCGCTGCCATGGTAATCATAATCAATGTCAAAATCAACATTCTAATACTCTTTTTTTTTGCCACTCCAAAGAAATAGCTTATATAGAAATAATAAACCAACATTCATTTTAGAAAGCCTTTCAGAAATCGGCCTTTCAGAAAAATACATCTCCATATTCACCCGGCGGCCATTTTGCTCATACATAACGCTCAGAGTGGGTGTAACGGGTGATTTAATTATGGTAAATTATTTCCGCATTGTAACTTTGTGCGAAGAACGAAGCTTTGATTATTCGCTGATGATTACGACTGAAGCTTCAATGCCCAGAAAATGGTCCTCAGGGGACAGAGGAGGAGGAAGCACTGATTGTGAGTGCTGATGTAATAGTTACAGAGCACACTGAAATAAAGGTTGTTTACCTACGTCTGAATTAGTTTGCAACCCGATGCCTGCAAAAGAGTTCCAGCTGAGAGGTATGAGCTGGAAAAAACACAATGGGTCCATAGCCTGAAGTTTTATCTAGTACAGGTCCAAAGTTGAGAACAATCCCACGGAAAATAAGTGTTTTACACATGTTTTTCTCATGTTTGTATCGGTAATAATTTGGTACGCTTATCCAAAATGGCCATCCGGTCCAATACATTTTGACGTGCAAACGAGTAATTCTCCAAACAACCAACTTCTTCGTCTTCTTCTCTCCGTTTATCGTAGTAATCATCCCTCATGTAAAATACCGTCAGCTCCAGAATTTCATTGATTGACAATTAGGATTATGTTACTAAAGTTATTGAAACAACCGCCATCATCTCTTTCAAGGTTCTGGTCGTTGTTTCACAAAGGTCAATGTTTGATACTCACGCAAAATTGGATTACAGTCAGATAGTCAAAACCTACAAGAAAATAACCTATAGTTGTGAGATTGAATTCACCAAAACGAATCTATAAATGGCACTGAGAGCAGGTTTAAAATGAATGATATCTCCTTATTTTTTGGAAATATGCTTATTTGCATAGAGTCAGACAAGAAGATAGATACCAATTTCATCTCTGTGTGTCCAGTACAAAAAGAGATCAGGTTGCATGCTAGTCTAGCATAGTTTAGCACAAGAACTGGAAGCGAATGAATGAATGAATGAATGATGAATGAATGAAAACTTTATTTAACAGATTGCAGAATGGGTACAATACAGTACGGCTCAATACACACAATTGTTAAGGGGATGCAGACCAGAGAAAGACATTTGTCTTGTTTACATCAGGGTCCCCCATTTTCAATTCATAGTGACATTTATGACATACACAACATACATGCAGGGGCCGGGCGGTCAGGTGGCGTAGCGGAGATTGCGTTTGTCACCAACGCTGGAGACGCTGGGTTCGCGTGTTCGAATCCAGCTCCCGGCGTTGTCACCAGCCAGCTGGCCGTTCACACTAATACAATTGGCAGTATTAGGGGGTGGGGAAAGCTGGCAGGTGGGTCCTGGGCGTTGTGGACAGCGACCCCTACAGTTAGGTCGGGGCGCCTGCTCAGCGAGGGTAGGATCTGGAGAGAGGTAGTGCGGCCTCCCACACGTTACACTCTCCCAGTGAGAATCTGCGCAACCAGGCTGGCTGCCGGCTGGCTGCACATGCGTCAGAGGAAAGCATGTGACAGTCTCCGGCCTCTCGGACCAACAGTAGGGGAAAGTGCGCAACAACCAGGAAGGGGGTTGGGAATTGGCATAACGACTAACAGTGGGATGGGAGAAAAAATTGGAAAAAGGAGGGGGGGAAAAGATAATAAAAAATAAAAATAAAAAAACATACATGCAGGGTGAATCTGTTAGCTAAGTGAAGAAATACACCTTATTAACAACTAAAACACTGTCTTATTTACACGTTGTATGTTGTAACTAGGAACACTAATCCAAGAACCTCTGAAATATTTTTCCATTCCAATTATTTTTGGAATAGTGTGTGTGTGTTTGAATGTGTGTAGTAAGTGTGTGAATTTGAGGAACAGAGTGCTGTGGAATCCCCCCCAAACACACACACACACACACACACACACACACACACACACACACACACACACCAAGATAGAAATTAAATCAATTTCAGAAAACACTCTATTTGCTCATTCATTTGCTCTGTGGCCATGCTTGAAAAGAGGAGCAATCAGACAACATTGATTCTACCCTTATGTCAAAGAGCTTTTATTGATGTGGCCTTTTCTCAGCAGAACAGGTTAAATCAGAGAGAGAGAGACTTGAAACAAAATAACAAAACAGCTTCTAGTACTCAACTTACCTAATGCATTCCTCACAACATAATGCTGTCCCTGACTGCACACACACACACACACACCTACACACACCTACACACACACACACACACACACACACACACTAGTGTTGTCACGATACTGGAATTTCGAACTTCGATACGATACCTTGAAAAGTATCGATATTCTATACCATTTTCGATACCACAGGGAAAAGGTTCAATCTTAAAATGTAAAAAAGAAGAAGAAAAAAAAGATAAATATATATATATATTTCTTTTATAAATGTTGCTTTTGTTGCTGGTTGATTCTCCTCAGCTTCTCTCTGGTACTATAAGAGAAGATAAATATAACACCCTTTGTTTATCTTTAGATCACACATTTAAAAATAACTAAATGATATAATCTTAGAAATTAAGTAAAGTTAATAGTACTGCGTGTTAAGCATAACAGATTGATTGATTGCAAATTGTATTAACAGATTGCAGAATGGGTACAATACAGTACGGCTCAATACACACAATTGTTAAGGGGATGCAGACCAGAGAAATACTTTTGTCTTGTTTACATCAGGGTCCCCCATTTTCAATTCATCATAACATATATGACATTAAAAAAATATATATTTGATCAAATTTTATTTATTACCTTTTTTCAACTGCAAAGTAAAACTTTGTCAACATGTTTTATCTAATAAAATAAAGTTCAGTCTGTTCATCTCACATCAATAATTTTTATTGCAGAACATGGTATTTTCTCAAGCAGACAGATGTAAACACTGTAATCTGTGTTGCATGTACCTGACAAACTGAACTGTTTGTATTACAGTCATATTCCAACTTAACTGAATGCACATGTGTGTGGACTACTGTACTATTACAGGTATTGAAATGAACAATGCAACTTCCTTATACAAAAAAAAAAGAAAAAAATTATGAATAATTAAATATTGATATGAAATTAGTATTGAAACTGTTTTAAATATTCAGAATCGATATGTATCGAAAAATCGATATTTTTGACAACACACACAATCAATCATGTGGCAGACTCTGTAAGCTTGAAATTAATTGGAAATAGATGGCTTTGTTGTTTGTAAACGCAATGTATTTGAGCCGATCAGCAATACCCACTGAATCATGTGACTGAGTGGCCACCCTATAGCAGTGTTTCCCACAGGATTTTGTGAGACTGTGGTGGGTGAACCTGTGACCCTCTAGGGGGGTCCGGGGGACTTTTTTCTTTTGTACATTTTAAAGTAAAATGCATCAATCTGGTGCACTTTGAGAGCAAAATAAAGAGGCTAGATCTATGATGAACTTTGTGCTCAAAACACAAAATCGACTAGACTAGTGCTTCCCAATCCTCTCCTCGAAGCACCCCAGCCGTTCAATGTATTTGTTAAATTCCACCACCAGCACACCTGATTCAACTTAACTAGCCCTTTATTAGTTGAATCAGGTGTGCTGGTGGTGGAATTGAACAAATACATGGAACGGCTGGTGTGCTTCGAGGAGAGGTTTGGGAACCACTGGGAGCATACATTTGAGCCATCAAAGAAATGAAGCAAAAGTGGTTACATGTGTTGAACTGGTTTATTTTTTAGAAAATAAAAAAATATACTGGATTACTATTACGACTACTACCACTACCAATACTACTGATACATCCCTATTGGCAAACTTTATATTTAAAAGAAATAGTAAAAAATAATAATAATAATAAATTCTTTTATTTTTATAACTTTTTTTTTGGTTCATTATAAAACTGTGGCGGGCCGCTACAGTCTAGGTAATTAATGGGAAACACTGCTATAGGTATACCTGCATTGCAGCGTTTCTGCAACGGAGAAACTATGGAACTCCCCTGACTAAAGGTTGTATCAAATGAAAACGGCTGAATGTCATTTAGCCAAATCAGCATGATTGTGAGTGTGAGTCTTTCCCCTTTTACATAGCGCTGCTGTCGGGACAAAACCTCATAACTCCATTTTTTGAAATTTTTTTTTATTATATAAATCAACTCCATAGATCATCCTCCATATGTGTGTGTGGGTTTTACAAAGTTTAAACAATGGGAAAGCATTAAACCGATCATCTGTCTAAACCTCTTAACTCTATTCACCCTCAAATCTGTGTTAGTTTTTTTCATCTGCTGAAAAGTTGGGTTTTTGGAGTTATGAGGTTTTGTCCCGACAGCAGCGATAGGTAGCTTGGGCATGGATTGAATGTTTAGATCACTAGCATGGCTAACAAATATATTGTAGTATGCCCCATTGTTCTGACCAGGATTTACATTCCTTTTTGCCTCCTTGATGTGCGCTCATGACTTCTGACTCCAAGAAACAGTGTATGAGAAACCTGTCTATACTGACAGAGAGTGGGGCAGGGAGAGAGAGAAAAAGAGAGTGGAAATAAGCATGAATTTGCAATAGCTGTGACCTTTTTGCGATAGGCCATACCCATTACCACACCCACTTTAAGTCAATTGGCATGAACAACACACACAAACCTTCACACACACACACACACTTGACCTTCATGCCAAATTTCAGCCTCCTAGGCAGAGCTCGAGCTTAAGGACCTCCTATATCATCCTGTGGCTGAGAGAGTTGGAAAAAAAACTGATACGGTTAAAATTAATAGTGTTAAAAATGAAACTGACTGCAGGTTTTGAGTAGCCCACACAGTTCTTAAGGCAAGACAGCACCCCCAAAATCGCCTTTTTGCTTTTTTTCGACAATATTGAGATTTTGTTATATTTTGCTTCCTAAACATGTCTTCTATGAAACTAGTGACAATAAAATGTTAATAACACACATTTAGTTGTTTATTTGACTTCATTTTACCTGATTGCATCCATAAATGTGCACATATTTAATGGGGAAGTGCCTCATTTGCATATATAAACATAAAATTCAGAGAACTTGCAATATATATTTTCTTAGTTTATATGTACACAAACTGGGAAAGTTTCATATTGATATCTATTCAAATATTTGTTTTGCCTATTAGAGGGTACTACACTGTTACTACACTGTTTGTTTGTTTGTTTGTTTGTTTGTTTGTTTGTAGCCTGTGTGTAGTTCTGTTCAGTTCAATAACATCATTATTATTATGTTATTATGTTATTCAATTATCAGGCATGTGTTTAGAATGTCTATTACTAATGGTTTGATTGGGTGTTGTGTTTGTAAAATAGCAGTTTCAAATAAAAATGCATGGCATTTTACAATACAAAACTTTGAGGTTGTTTTCTGACAAACTAGTTTTATGCATTTTACTTACACACAAAGTCTTGGGAACTCCATTTCCCTAGTACCTACACACACCAAACTTTCCACATTTCTTCCCATCCATCTTATGCTTCTCGGTATGGAGGAGTTTGTTGATATATCATTCATAGCCGGGTTTATACTATAGTACATTTTATACCAAAACTAGGTGAATTCTTATTTTTTTATGACAGTAGACAGTATTTCCTGATGTATGGGCTGATAAGAGGACATAGCCACAATCCCCTCTATAAGAAGTTTCGTTTTGAATGTATCAACAAAATGAAAGTTTTTGAATCTGGCATTATCCATGTTGGTGATGCAAGTCTTGGCGATACATATTTATGGGCAAGTGCCTCATTTGCATAATATAAACATAAAATTCTGAAAACTTGCAATATATTTTTTCTTAGTTTATATGTACATAACAAACTGGGAAAGTTTCATAGTGATATCTATTCAAAAAAAATTCCCCTATTAGGGGGTGCTGTCTCGCCTTAATAAACCTCCTTGACAACACACACGTTAGCTAGACCCACAAAAAACGCCAGCCTATGACCTTGTGACAGCCGCAGAAACAGGGAATTCAACGCAAGTCAATGATGTAGTTAAGTTTGCTAGTAATAAAGTTAACGTTAGACTGTTTGATGTTAACAAAACATTACTGTTGTCTGCTTGCTTGCCAGCTAATGAGTCAGCAGCCAACACTACCATGACACAATGATAACATAACGTTAGGTAACGTTGACTATGAGGAGTCAGATTTTGCTCTTGAAATGAAGTTTAAAGAGTCAAATTGGGTACCAAACAGGAAGAAAGATTGTCAGGTTTTAAACTGTTTTTTCTTTTATCTACTTTTTCTCCCCATTTTCAATTTTTCTCCCTTCCCCAATTTCGTATCGTCCAATTCTACCCTCCCCTGTCTCGAACGCTGTTGGCCATGCCTCCCACAAGCCGGCTGCAATGTGGACGAAGCCTTGCATCACGTGTCCCCTCCGGTACTCGAGGAGGCAGCTGTCGCATCTTTTCACCTGAACAGCACGATCTCTCAGCGGCGAGGGTCTGCGTGGGAGGGACACGCCGCCCTCGTTGCTTCCTGATTCTACTGCGCAGGCGCACCAACCAACCTGTAGGAGTCGCTGTCCACAACGTCCGATCCCCACCCACCAGCTTCCCACCCCCTAATACTGCCAATTGTATTAGTATGAACGACCAGCCAAGCTGGTAGCAACGCCGGGCTCGAACCCAGCATCTCCTGTGTTGGTGGCGAGCGCCTTACCCACTGCGCCACCTAGCCGCCCAGGTTTTAAACAGTTTAAACAGTCATTCAGAACTGCACTATTGCATCATTTGACTCGTGTCTATTATATTTTACTGTTTTATTACACTGCACTATTGCACTATTTTGCTACTCTTAAAATGTTCTATATTATGTGTGACAATCGAGCCGTAAACAGGGAGGCCTGTTGGGATGTTGGATCCTAATGTGAAGAACTGTGATTTGTTGTTTTGTCTTACCTTGACTTTGTCTATTTTGTTCATTTTGTGCCTGTCTTTTTTTGCTGCTGCGAAGCACTTTGAGCTGCAATTCTTGTATGAAAGGTGCTATAATACAAATTAAGTTTATTATTATAATATAATTATTCCTTCCACAGATATCTTTGTTTGTATTTTACGTGTATGCTGGTTAAGCCCATGTACAGATACATAAAAGACAACCACGTTTTTAATGTTTATTTTTTGAATTGTTTAACAAACAAATACCCTGTTTTGTCTCTGTGCTCACACTTGGTTCTCTGTAGAATACTGTATCTGGCTGCCCAACCAGAACTGGGAGAGTACAGAGGGGGGATTTAAAGTAAAAAGGGAATAGACTTAGTGTGCCCTAAAAACACTGTCTATTTGGTGTTTTAAATTATAGGTCAGTATGGAATAAAAATGTATCTATTTTGTACAGAAGTATTTAAGTCTGGAAATAATGTCTGTATTTCTCGATTGATTGTGTGTTGGTTTTGGTTTGTCTCTGTAGGAGGAGCTTCCAGGATAAAGCCTGGAACAGAAGCTCCTCTCAGAGGGGAAGAGAGACACAGCCGTTCGGGACGGTCCACATTAATTTCACAAAGGCTTAGATTGTATTTTTTGGGACGGTTCCGTTAGGATGGTGAAAAAATAAAGTTAAGAGCCCTGTTCCTAGGGCGAAACCTGCGCTAGAGAGTGGAGAAATGTTTGTGGACCAACCGACCCACCAACCAGAGTCACCTATAGAGCTGCTGGTAGATACAAATAGGCAGGGGATTGACAGGTGAGGAGAGCGACATCTTCATTCAGAACACAGATGGTTGATAAAACATTGCGGTCATTACAGACTGAGACAAGACAGACAGCATGTGTGCCTGAATGTCTGACAGAGTAAACAAATGTGATGTCTGACTGACTGACTGCCCGCCTGACAGACAGAATGTCTGACTAGCAGAGAGAGTAGTGAGGATGATAAATCTTGCAGCCTGCATCACCTTTCAAGGCTTGTTCATAAAACATCATAATCTCTCCATAAAGGGTCGTAAAGCGTCCCAATCACATCATCTCTAGAGAGCCAGAAGATTCCTTCGCACTGACACAGCACTAAATCATCTCACACAGGAGAGACCCGCTCCCTTCACCTCCTCTCTGTTGATACCTCTCACTCCTCCTCTGTTGGCAGGAGACTCACTACTCTTTGCCTCCCATTTCCCTACAGAGAGACCCGCTCCCTTCACCTCCTCTCTGTTGATACCTCTCACTCCTCTGCTCTGTTGGCAGGAGACTCACTACTCTTTGCCTCCTGTTTCCCTACAGAGACCAGCGTACTTCATGCTGCTCCGCCTGAATCTGATTCCCAATCCCCCCCCCCCCCCCCCCACTCAATTCTTGAATGCACTGGTAATCATTAGTGATGGGCACACAAGCAGTCGTGTACAGGAACAGGACTCTAACTTTTTTCACCATCCTCACTGAACCGTCCCAAAATACAATTGAAGTCGTCCTGAAATGAATGTGGACCGTCCCGATTTGGGTGTGGATTTAGGCAGCAGACATCAAAACGAAGAGAGAGAAAGCATGTTTTATTGCCACCTACTTGACTAGTGAATTACAAACCAAAAACACTTGTAATCTAGCAGTTACAATTTACTCGATATGCTGCTGTTGTACCTGGACCTGCTGTATGATGGCAATGTGCTCCGGCCCCCAACTATGAATGTTTTTTCAGTACTTGAGTGCTAGTTTTTGATGCGTTAAGACTGTCAAAGAGGGCTGGATTACTGGATGCCCCGATCACGTTTTTTGCCACCGATACCGATCACAGATCGTCTATGAGCCATATCGGCCGATACCGATCGTTTTTGGTTTTATAAAAAATAATAATAATAATTTAAATATATAAAAAAAAAATTATAAAATATATATATTATATAATTATACTTGTAGTTGTATTATCTGCGAGACATCAAGTCAAAATGCTCGCTATCTGCAAACAGCTCCACTGTCTGTGTGTATACTCTGCTTTGGTCAAATCACATTCAGCATGCCCTCAGCTAGCCCCTTTCGTGACTGTGATGCAAGCCAGGGGCTCGAATACGCATTGAATCAATGTTATAAGACCTTGATATCAGGAGCTATCTGTAGCTACTGCTAGCCGGCTAGATAACGTTAAAACAACGCCTCAGTGAACTATTTAGTTTACTGGGACATTTCATATAAACAGTGAGCTAACGTGAGCTAACGTTAGCTACCTAGCTAACGGAGGTATCATGCACTACTAGACTATTGCTGGAGCATTTGTTGATATCAGGAGCTATCAGTAGCTAGCCGGCTAGATAACGTTAAGACAACGCCTCAGTGAACTATTCGTTTACTGGGTCATTTCATATAAACAGTGAGCTAACGTGAGCTAACGTTAGCTACCTAGCTAACGGAGGTATCATGCACTCGACTATTGCTGGAGCATTTGTTGATATCAGGAGCTATCAGTAGCTAGCCAGCTAGATACCGTTAGACAATGCCTCATGTATTAAACTAAAAGTGAATAGTTGACTGGGTCATTTTGTTTAAACAGTAACGTTAGCTAGGTAGCTAACGTTAGCTCACAGAGGTCGCATGCACTAGACTAGAGCAGACTATTGCCGGAGACAATAGGAGCCTCTGTTGACACGGGTCTGGGAGGGGCAGCGGGAGGAGGAGGAGGGGGAGGGGCAGTATGGGGGTAGATTTCTATCAAAAATAAACAAACGCAAAAGTAGAATCCACAATCGTAAAAACGATCCACACACACACACCTCTCAATTTGTGTTTCATAAATCATAAAAACATGCTTGATCTGCTTAGATTTACATACGGAATTCTAAAAACACGCTTGATCTGCTTAGATTTACGTACGGAATTCTAAAAACACGATTGATCTGCTTAGATTTACATACGGAATTCTAAGGACACGCTTGATCAGCTTGGAGTTACGTACAGAATTTTGAGACAAATATTTCGCTGTTTTCCCCGTGTGGATTCGTGTGTGAAGCTTCTTCTTCTTCGGTCAAATATGCTAAGGTAATTAGCTTTAACTTATTTCTTATGGAGCATTGTGTCCCCATTTATCGCAGAGGAGTTGATGAACACTGCAGCTGTATTATGTAAGAAATACATATGCAGTATATAATAATTGTATATAATAATTGTAAAGTGTTTTTTGATGTTTTTGTTTTGTTTTGGTGTAAATAAAAATAATCAATAAAATAAATAAAAATGTTATCAATAAAAACCATTTCCTGACTCAAGATAGTCGATATCCAGTGGTGGGTGCTGGAGCACGTGTGAAAGGCGTTCTTGCAACCTCTCCATGATGTGCTGTTTGAACTATTCCTACGGAGAAAGGAAAAACCTGTGAGGGGACAATTAAACGTTGCTATATATTCCCCTTTAGATTGGCAAGAGTAGTAGGGTTTTAGGAGGTTCACATGACATACTCTAGGAGAGAGTGGGGCCGGTTTGATTGTCTGACTCTGCTTCCCTGTTAACTGACAAGTGTGACACGTTATGAATGTAAGCAGAAACATCACGTTTTAAACGGGGCCAAAAACAGTGTCTCAGTGCACGGGCATACGTTTTCCTCACTCCCTGATGCCCTGCAGCCAGCTTCCTTCTCATCCCCCTCTCTGCCACCACCTCTAGTCTGACCAGCTCGACTCCCACCACGGAGCTAGCCTTCCTCACCAGCTTGTTCAGTTTGTTGGTGTCCCTCGATTTGATGTAGCCCCCCCAGCATGCCACAGCATAGAAGAGGACGCTGGCCACTACAGACTGGTAGAATGACTGCAGGAGTCTATTGCAAATATTAAAGGACCTGAGTCTCCTCAGGAAGAACAGTCTGCTCTGTCCCTTCCTGTAGAGGGCCTCTGTGTTGTCCGACCAGTCCCGTTTATTGTTCAGGTGTACCCCAAGGAACTTATATGACTCCATAAAGTCTTATAAAGTCTTATAAAATCAACCAACAAACTCGATTCTTATACCGGATCTCCTCTCTGGTAAACAAGAATACCCTGAAGACTCTGGCAGGAGCACTCATTCAAGGGTACTACGACTATGCTTGCACCTCATGGTACCAAAGCACCTCAAAGGCGCTAAAAACAAAATTACAAACATCTCAAAACAAACTGGTCAGACTACTGCTTGACCTTACTCCTAGAACCCACCTCTCCCCTGCCCACTTTGACAACCTAGGATGGCTTAGAGTAGACGACAGAGTACAGCAACTTGCAATGGGCCTGGTCTACAAGATACACTACACGACCAAGGTACCCATGTACATGTCAAAATACTTCCCAAAGGTCAGTGAATACCACGATCACAACACCAGAGGGAGCTCCACAAATCATGTTAAACCCAGATTCGGCTCAAACAAGGGACTAAACACGTTTCGCAATTATGCCACATCAATGTGGAACGCCCTACCCAAAGCTGTAAAGGAATGTGAATCACTACCCACTTTCAAAACCACTCTCAAAGAACACCTACGGGAGACTGCAATTCGAAACTGGCCCCTGTAAATGTCCTAACCCAACCCCCTCCAATGTACAGTAAATTACCAAGTATGGTTTCGTCAATATTCCAATGTAGTTTTGCTTGTACAGTTGTACAGTGTCCCCCACCCACCCCTCCTACCCAACCTCCCCACCCCACTGGTAGCGCTCATGAGCCAAACACAACTCGGGCCGTGTTCGGTAGCGCCGAAAAAGAAGAAGCTTCACACACGAATCCACACGGGGAAAACAGTGAAATATTTGTCTAAAAATTCTGTACGTAACTCCAAGCAGATCAAGCGTGTCCTTAGAATTCCGTACGTAAATCTAAGCAGATCAAGCGTGTTTTTAGAATTCCGTACGTAAATCTAAGCAGATCAAGCGTGTTTTTATGATTTATGAAACACAGATTGAGAGGTGTGTGTGTGTGGATCGTTTTTACAATTGTGGATTCTACTTTTGCGTTTGTTTATTTTTGATAGACCTCTAAGAAGAAGAAGCTTCACACACGAATCCACACGGGGAAAACAGCGAAATATTTGTCTCAAAATTCCGTACGTAACTCCAAGCTGATCAAGCGTGTCCTAGAATTCCGTACGTAAATCTAAGCAGATCAAGCGTGTTTTTAGAATTCTGTACGTAAATCTAAGCAGATCAAGCGCGTTTTTATGATTTATGAAACACAAATTGAGAGGTGTGTGTGGATAGTTTTTACGATTGTGGATTCTACTTTTGCGTTTGTTTGTTTTTGATAGAAATCTACCCCCATAGGGCAGTGCGCTGCAGCTCTGTGTGCCTGAGAGAGAAGTCAGCGAGTGAGAACTCCGCTAAGAATTGGATCATGTTTTTCGATTGGTTTTCACGATCGGCGAAAATAAAGCATTATCGGAATTCACCGATCTCATATTTATACTGAATATCGGCCGATACCGATCGCTGGCCGATCGATCGGGGCATCCCTAGAAGTAATCATCTCTTTCTCTGTCTTCTGTCCCACATGCACACAATTTTGTATTATATATTTGTGTCTGTGAGAGACGTAATGAATTAATGAATGTATGAATCATTGCATGTATAAAACCCTTATGCAGAAACTTTTGTGGACACTTCTTTACAAATTGCCTCCTCCACCGTGCTGCACGATTTATGGCAAAAGTTATTATAATTATTTTGGTCACGATTACTCATTGATTTTGGAAACACCATGCATTTATTGAACTTATATATATATCTTTTTTTTTCAGTGCATTTCCTTAAGCTTTAAATATAAATGAACTGAAAAACAAAAACATAATCTGGCTCAAAGGTTTGACCTGGCTTAAAAACATGACCTGGCTCAAAGGTTTGACCTGGCTTAAAAACATGACCTGGCTCTGTGAGGTTTCGCCTGTTCCCTGGACCTTTATTTCCCTGTCTACTCTCCTCAACAGCCCCCACCCTTGCGATGTTTTACTCTCCTCTGCTCTTCTCCAGCCCCCACCCTTGGACTACCTTTCACAGCTGTTCATAGTTTATGATTAGCGCCCCAGAGGGCTTTAAATACCTGGACCTCCCCTCCAGTCCGGGTCGTTCTGTATGCTGGTTCGGTGTTCTGGACTCTGTATCTTTATCTGTGTTCAGTGTTCATGGAGTCCTGGACGTTACCATCACCTGCCGCGTCTCCGGCGTGAGACGACGTGCCAGCCATCACCACCTGTCGCCGTTTGCCTGGAGTGGGACACCGTCTGCGCTCTCTAATCCTCTACGGGAGGTTTTCCTGTGTTCCCACTCCAGACGTCAAGCCGGCGCGCTCCCACTCCAGACGTCAAGCCGGCGCGCTCCCACTCCGACGTCAAGCCGGCGCGCATCGCTTCCTAGTTCCACGGGAGGATGCGTCTCTTCGCCCCGGTCCTCTGGGACTCCGGTGTTCTGCGCTGCCCGTCTGCAGCTTCCGAGGGGTATCTCCGTGCCAGGCTTCCGCCGTCGGAACCCTGCCATCCCTGTAAGCAGCTCTGGCCCTCGCCCTGTCCAAGGCCTTAACCCTGTTCTCTGTCCCTGTCTCCAGCCCGCCTCCCCGGGCCTCTGTCCCTGTTCCCCCTCTCCAGTGCCCCTGTTCCTGCCCTGACTTTTTGCCCTGGCCCTGTCCCTTAGCCTTAGCCCCTTAGCCTGCTCGCCTCTTAAAGGCACAGTGCCACATTTTTCCCTATTTCTTTGTTCCCAGTGTTTTTGTGTTCTCCCTTAAAGGGACTGTGCCGCTTTTTGTTTGTATTGAATAAATGCCCTGTTTTGGCTTACTCTCATACCTGTCTTGTGTTGTGCGATTGGGGTCGGTTACAAACCATTACAGGCTCAAAGGTTTGACCTGGCTTAAAAACATGACCTGGCTCAAAGGTTTGACCTGGCTTCAAAATATGACCTGGCTTAAAAACATGACACGGCTAAATCGTTGAAAAGCCTAAATTGGAATTGAAAATAAATTAATACAATTTGATTAGTTGCCCAGCCATATCCACCACCACCACCTAGACAGTTAGATGAATTATTTATTTGCATCTGTGAGACACAGGAACATAAATACAAATCCAGAAAGCCACACTACAGCTTCCAAGAATAGCTGAGACTGAGCAGTACCTCCACCTCCTCCTCCCCCTCCTCCTCCTCCTCCTCCTCCTCCTCTGACCAAGCATCTGCAGGCCCTGCACCACTAGTCTGTGCACATGGCCCAGGTTAGCACATGTAGGGAGGGAGACAAATAGGATTTAGCTTAAGTTGGTCAAACCAGCTATGTTGCTTGGATAGTGAAAATATCAATTATCTCATCTTACACTGTATTTTCGAGAGACAGAATGGTGAGTATTGACAATTGGTACAGTAGTTTTGCAACATCCCCCAACACACACACACATGCACACAAAAAACTACCTTTGCTCATGCCCTTCCACTGCAATGTCATCACTGCACCAGCCATTACAACACGCAGCTGCCCTTCAAGCAGCAGCCCACTGTGTGTGTGTGTGTGTGTGTGTGTGTGTGTGTGTGTGTGTGTGTGTGTGTGTGTGTGTGTGTGTGTGTGTGTGTCTGTGTCTGTGTCTGTGTCTGTGCGTTTGTGAGGGGGGGGGGGGAAACATCTCAGATCCCACCAGGCTATTGCCTCATCCTATTTTGACATCATCAGTGTGTCTGAAAGGAGAGACACACATGTCACAAGGGGGACATGCTGGGAAGATCACTGTAGCCTAGAAGTAGGCCTCACAGCCTAAAAACACATAGATAACCAGCATCCCAGCCTCTATATGTAGGTCATGATAACATAGCCTATTCTTACATTCCCTTTGAAGCTGAAATCAGAATCTCATCAAGCTGTTACATCAGAATCTCTACAACCACTACAGCAACTGGATGTTGGAACACTGGAAGAACCAAAAATAGACTACAATCCTTTCAGTTAATGTGTGATTTATTCTATTCTCACCACTGTGTAAGTTCTCTCTCTCTCTCTCTCTCTCTCTCTCTCTCTCTCTCTCTCTCTCTCTCTCTCTCTCTCTCTCTCTCTCTCTCTCTCTCTCTCTCTCTCTCTCTCTCATTCCCTAACTGCAGGACAAGCACCGTGGTGGTATGTATAGTACCAGTTCATATGCGAGGCTGGACAACCAATTTTTACTGACATGCTCTGAATCGAGGCCATTGGAAACACCCAACTTTCCTCTCATTTCATGCCGCTTTCGAGGCATCCTGAAACGGGAAACGCGCGACCCAGCTGCACCCAGCGCAGTTTCCGTTGTCAATTTAAGTTGTTGATTCATTATATCTCTATATCGACAACTAGTACGATGTCAATTTGGCAACATGGCGCACCTTACCTTAGACTTTAGACGTTAGGAGGAGGAGCGGAATTCTGTTGATCTGTTTTATTCGTGTCTGTATTTTAGTTTCAGAGCAGGCTACTGGTTGTAGAGCCTCCGGGCTGACTAAGCTGCAGCATCGTATGACACGGAACAGCCCATATACTACACTTTCAGTATTTCACAATCTGCATGTCATAGATATAGCACCCGAGCATCTTATCAAAGGGCCAAGCAATTTCTGGGATTCTCTGGCCTTTTGTTTTAAATATTTTCTTTGTGCAGAAATCGTATCGTAGTTAATAGCTTACTGCCAACCGATTAATAACCCAAATTAACTGCAAATGCTTATCAAATTATTCCCGATTTAAATGAGCTTCGCAGAGGACGTCTGCTTATTTATCACGATGCATTTCCCATATGCTCTTGATGACACATTTGGAAATGCATGGTGGAAAGGAACATGCGGCTCTCAGCAGGTGAACGTTCAGGCAGTGACAGTCCCCATCCCATCAGCTTTCTGACTGAGTCCGGAGAGAGCCTCCTCCTGTCAAGTGTAGCGTACTTCTCACTGTGTGTCAGTGCACTGTGTGTGAGTGCGTGTCTCTGTCCTCCTGCCCCATCAAGATAACGGAGTCCCGGGGCACCAACCAACTGAACCGACCATCAAATCTAGAAAGCTGCACTCCACCAGCCCACCACCACCACAGTGTTGAAATGATGACACAAATAAAGAATAGAATAGAATTTACTTGATAATAAAATAGAATAGATAAAAAATGGTAAATTACAACAGAATGGGTCATCCCATTTCCCTTCCCACAATAGACAGACACTAATTAGACAGGACATCACAGAGCTTCTAACAGTTCAGAAATATGAATGAAACGAGACCCAGCAGTGAGCTTCTAACAGTTCAGAAATATGAATGAAACGAGATCGGCCCAGCAGTAGCCTATACTGAGTTGTAAGAGACGTATTTTAAAACATGGCTGGTGCACTCCCCTATACGCAGAGAGTTGGAGGACGTTCCACTGTTTGGGAGGCTGTGACATACGGGCGTAGACACAGCTCTGTACGAGTGTGCTGGTTGGTGGTTAGCTTGTGGCCTGCTAGCTATAGTTACATTTCTTTATTGTAAAAACCGGTAATGATGCTGGCTTTTTTAGTTGAGGTTTGGTTTCCCCTTTACATTACAGAGAGAGAGGGGGGGGGCACTTTGTGTAATGATTACACAAAGTGCCCCCCCCCCCCCCCCCCTCTCTCTCTCTCCCCCCTCTCTCTCAGACCCCCCCCCCCCCCCCCCACACACACACACACACACACAAGGTATGGGTCAACAGTAAAAAAAAAAAAAAAAAAAAAATGGTCAGATTACAGATTACAATACTATAGTGTGGGTGATTGGTACTCAATCAATCAATCAATCAATTCAATCAATCAATCAAACTCATTGGAATGTGGAATGCCCAGAAATATATATGTAGCACACACATTTTTAGCTCAACTACAGACACCAATTTAACATTACACAATTAAATATGCATAGCCATACCTCTCTCCGTCCCCTTCCTTGCAACCGATCTCCCTGGTATATTGAAGTGTTTTGTACATTCGTTGTTAAAAGACAGTGTTGTATAGCTTGAGTACTTTCTGGTGATATATCACATTCACGCTTCAAGTCATTTAGATTTACTTTACAGTGTGTGTGTGTGTGTGTGTGTGTGTGTGTGTGTGTGTGTGTGTGTGTGTGTGTGTGTGTGTGTGTGTGTGTGTGTGTGTGTGTGTGTGTGTGTGTGTGTGTGTGTGTGTGTGTGTGTGTGTGTGTGTGTGTGTGAAACCTTGGATGAAACCTTTCACATAGGTTTCATCCAAGAATGTTGGTGACCCCGTGACCTTTCCTCTAGTGCCTCCATCAGGCCAAACTGTTGAAATAAATATATCTTCTGACCTGTTAGTTGCACAGTCACACAATTTGATGTGAGCATTCATGACCCCGGGGTCTTTATGGAGAGAGACACAGGATCACTAGCGAGAACGTGGGGCTCTAAAGATGTAGATGTAAAGACGGCAAGGTCGGCCCCTCATCGCTCTCATGGGCCAGCCACTTTGGGTCTGTCGGGTTGGGTGAAGGGAGCAGCACGGCCTCTTGAGGTCGCTAGCGAGTCTTTTAGACTCTTAGTCCTGTTTCTATTTTAGCCTATAAGACAGAATTCTACTTTTACCACACTTCTGTTCTAGTATGATTGTGGAGATGAAGCAGTTACTCTGGAAGACCTGCATGCTCAATGCTTTGCCCGCTCATGCACAGCTCTGGGCATCTCTGAGTGCCATTCTAGTTCATTTTCCCATTGGTTGGGGCCCCTGGAAGGAGGCTGAGGCCCTCGGCACAGTGCTTGCTCTACTTGTAAGGCGGTCATCTCCGTTAATTATGGTTTTGTTGTAGACAACAGTGATACCTTTAACATTATTCTGTAATCATCACACACATGCACGCATGCACACATGCACACATTCACAAAACAAATACAGTGAAAGCATGAGGCCTGCTGAATTTGTCTGTACCAAAACATAATGATGAGGTAACATTATAGGTCACCCAGATGTCCATGACAGTATTATCTCTCTCTCTCTCTCTCTCTCTCTCTCTCTCTCTCTCTCTCTCTCTCTCTCTCTCTCTCTCTCTCTCTCTCTCTCTCTCTCTATCTCTTTCTATATCTCTCTCTATCTCTCTCTCTTTGTTCACAAAATTACTTACTTGCTTGTTTGAGGTTGTCCATCGTGTCCAACGATGACAATTCTGCCTCTGCTACTTGTGAGTCTTCTTATGGCGCCAAATCCACATTACACACACACACACACACACACACACACACACACACATGCACACACACATGCACACACACACACACATAATAGATGCACAACACACGCAAACATATCTGCTGTATTTCTATATGTGTATTGTGCTGACACATGCTGAAAATGGTATTACCCTTTCTGTGACTCCCCATCTCTGAGAACAGGTCAGGAAGTGTAAGAGGAAGTGGGGCGATGAAGCCGCGTGTCCTGTAGCACCGTGGCACAGCAGCTCTGCACCAAGCCACAGGGGAAGATTGGAGATATGTGATTTATTTTTGCTCTTCAGCTTGTATGGAATTCCTCTGACGGGCTTCTGCACATTGGACATTAGCACTGGTCTAGTGTGTGTGAGTGTGTGTGTGTGTGTGTGTGAGAGAGAGAGAGAGAGAGAGAGAGAGAGAGAGAGAGAGAGAGAGAGAGAGAGAGAGAGAGAGAGAGAGATGGTGAGTGAGTGTGTTCAGAACTACAGTATAGTAAGAAGGAAGCACGAACCTCATGGCATGCCTGTGTCAGTGTAAGGGTCTGTGTGTGTGCGTGTGTGTGGTGTGCGTGCGTGCGTGCGTGTGTGTGTGTGTGTGCGTGTGTGTGTGTGTGCGCTAGCGCGCGCCTCGCGCGCAACCATGTGCATTCAAGTACTTCAAATGAGAACCTGTGAGGCATGAAAAGGGAATTTGTACTCAGTGAATTTCATGGCAGTTTTGTTGAATATTGACAACTGTTCAGAAACAGTTCAGCAGGAACATCTAAGAAGTAAACCAATCATCTCTCTATCTCTCTCTCTCTATCTCTCTCTCTCTCTCTCTCTCTCTCTATCTCTCTCTCCATCCATCCATCCACCCATCCATCCATCCATCCATCCACCCATCCATCCAATAATCCAATCAGTATTATTTTCTCTTCTCCACCGTATGTATCCAGGTCCTGAGGTGAGCCTGGAGGTGTCAGTGGAGGTCCATTTAGGAGAAGCAAGATCTCTTGTACGGCCGCCTCAACCAGAGCTCCTTAATCCTCCACCCCCTAGAGGAGGAGGAAGAGGAGCATGGAGAACAAAGGGCTTTCTGCTGCCGTCTCCCTGACCCGCCCACCTCCAATCAGAGTTATTGTTTATTTCAACTAACAAATCAGACCATTATGAATGTAGTGCAAAATAAAACACTGCCATGGAAACTGAAACAGAAAGGTAGAGTGGATAAGAGTGTAATCTGGCCTTAGGGTTGTTTCAGTCATAAGTTTGCTGTTTTGTTTGTCTGATTGTCTATGAACAAGATATATTGAAAAGGTACAATGTGATACTGCAGACCATTGATTGGTCAATGGAAATAGTCACAAATACATCATGCCATGTTCATGTTTGGCGTTCATAGGACACCCAAGCATAGACAAATATTACAGCAAAATAAAGTACTACAACAGTTAACCACAGGGGCATTTATAAACCGTTACAGCACACCTGATAATTTGCCACATCCAATTCTACTTCTACAGCTGTGACTGGTCTCTTAAATCATCATACTGTAAGTATTTGTATTTCACTTTTAAAGCACATTTTAAAAGTCTCCTGGTTAGGATTCTGTAGTGAGAAAGTGCTTTCTGGTCATACCAGCCGTCTTGTTCCACCAAATAGTGAACATTGTAAATACTTCAGCATAAACAACACAATGTTGTTATAACATATGAAGAGATTCACTGGGGGGGGGGGGGGGGGTTCGTGCATCAGATTATCATGTAGATCACTAGATGTATCACATTACAATGCTAGTTTCACGTGAGCCTTTACTGGATGACAGTGGCCAGCTGGTCAATAGCGAACATTAAATTACACCTAAATGGTTCACTAAAATACGTTTCTGACAACATTATGTAGTGTATCCATTAACGTAGTATATCTCCAAGGCTGTATTGATTTTGGCTTGTCTTCAGTCTGCTTTATGTTCCCACACTCCCTCACACTCATGGCTACTATACTGTGTAATATCACGGTTTTAGTTTGGAACCCAATATGCAGACAAAGAGAAACGGCAGACAGGACTTGTTCAAACCCGAGGGGGTATATTTAATTAGAATAAATATATAAATAGAAAGGTCAAGTGTCCAAGCAGGGGGTTCGATACACGGAGACGCACTCGTACAGTCTGGGGTGTGTGCGGGGGCGAGTGAGTCAGACGGGCGGGGGTCAGAGCAGGTGCAGGATAGTCAGCCAGGCAGGGGTCGAGACGGGTACAGTTTCTCATACGTTCCGAGGGTAGAGCACAGAGAATCGTCGGGCAGGCTAGGGGTCAGAGCAGGTCCTTGTATGCAAGCCAGTGTTCCAGGTACTTCGCCAGGCAGGCTGTGGAGAGAAGAACGAGAGTACAGAGTTAAGCACGGTCGGAGGACATGAGGTCCAGGCATAGAACAAGAGGGCATCAGAATATAGAACATGAGAGCAAAGTAACATGACTAACTGGTAAATACGAAGTTACGATCTGGCAGCTTCTCAACATCTGGGGCGGGGTTATATCCCCGACGTAATTGGCCCGCAGACGTCAGATCAGCTGCCACGCTGAACACCACACCTGAACCTACCTAACATAACGAGAGCGGGAGAAGGGGAAAGAGAGAGAGAGAGAGAGAGAGAGAGAGCACTGCCCGGCAGGAACCATGACATGTAAGACATTCAAATCTTAATATGAAATGTGTTGAAGAAATGCAACAGACCTCTATTATCTCTCCATCCCACCTCACAATGTGTGTTAATATGCGATATTACCTGAGATATTAAAATATTCTGTTTATGAGTTGGCGCGTGTAAACACACCACAGTAGGTGGGATAAACTCATAAATGTATACGAGCGCGGGGACATGCTAATTAGATTAGATGTATTGTCATTATACAGCATAAGTACAGTATAGTGAAAAGACGTTTGGCATCCAACCAGAGTGCAAATGTAACTGTACAGGTGATTCAACTGGGTATAAAATATATAAATTAGTCCTACTGAGTGTAGTGCTAATCAGATGTATGTACAGATTTGTAATATTAATATGTACAGTGATACAGGTATATTTATTTATTTAGTTATTTAGACGGGACAGAGCATATTGGACACTACGAATAAATGCAGTGTAAATACACCGGATTTAGCAAGGATGCTAATTTTCATCCACAGTCCCCACACAAAGCATAAAAACGAAACATGCAGGCAGTGAAGCATAACATGCTACGCGACAAGGCATAAAAACATACATACAGAAAAAAGTACAAGGTATAAAGGGTGCACTACAATACTAGTTGACTATACATGGTCACAGGTTTGGTTGTCGAGTAACGATTTTTTTTAGATTGAATTTAAAAGATGGAAATTATGTACAATCTCGTATGGTCAGTGGTAGATCATTCCAGGATAAAACCTCTTAAGCTGCAAGGGCCCACATGTGGGCCCTTTTGAGGACGATTTGCCCACCGGCACTTTGGCGACCTCTAGTGGCTCGGGTGTGCACATGTTGTAATACAATAGAATTGAAGGCTTATTTGTTGCCTGTCGATAGCGACAAAAAACAGGAAGAGAAAAACAGCCGAATGAATTGAAGTCTATGAGAAAACTGAGTTTTTCTTTTGTACACAGTTGACCAAAATCACTCCTAATCACTAATTTCTGAATGGATCTTTATAATTATATATAGATTTATAATTTGGACATGTACTACATAAGGCTTCAGGCTATGGGTCCGTATGGATTTGTAAGCCATACCACCTTCTGGGGAAATACTACCTCTGGACTACTAACTACTACAGAAAAACTTGAGTAACACGTTTTTCTACAACTCAAGTTCAGACCTATTGTTGTGAAGGATCAGATTAAACCGAATATATATATTTATTTATATATATATATTTAAATAGTATTTGTATATCGTTTGATATCCCCTGTATATTCCTTGTACAATATGCACTGAATATCCCTTTAGTCTACTAAACAGCCCATAATAGTTTCATTCTACCATTGGACGAGAACCTGGCGCCAGGTTGCCATACCCCTAGGTTCAAGTTCAATCGTGCCGCCCAACATGTCGTGGCAAGCCCCGGTACCAGCGTAGGAATACGTCTGGCGAGATACGAATGGTACTATTTGTTCACAGCGCATATATATATGGCGCAAGTAAAGTAGAACTTTTTTTTAGTCCAGTTCTTTACCCTCCAACAGAGTAACAGACGCGAAGCCTCACCCACGACGCACGTGTGGTGTAGTAAGGCCTACTTGGCCTCAGAATAGGCATTGAGATATCGTGTGGATTAATAGTTGAATAGTCATAGTTTGGCACTATACCGTCGAGTTGGACGTATTCTATTAAGCTAATAGTAGTCTATTTATGTATGGTGCATCGTTCGGTTAGAGTTGTAAAGTTATCAGTACCCCCATCGTTCCTGACGTTATCTGGACGCTTAACCAGGCTGGGCAGACCACTAGTGGTGCTTGCATCCGAGGAGCTCCGGGCCAGGGCGACTGGACCTGTATATTGGATTACTCTACCCGGACGACGGCGAGCCTTCTACGGCTTGGATTATGCTTTGGGTGCTTTGATTATTCCATGGATAACGGCCAACACTGCGGAGTGTTGGAACTACCCCCCGGAGAGGACTCCAGGTGAGACGGCGCTCTACACCAGTGAGGTCGCCTCACGTCTCTCCGTTGTGGACCGGCAGCTACCGTCCACCAGAGGGTCCGGCTGTATTCGTCTGCGGACCGAGATTCTGTGGGCACCGTGTTCAAGACTTTGAATTCTCCCAAGAAACCGTCGGCCAGATGGGATACCGCCAGCGGCTTCTCTAACCCCCCCCTCCTACTGTCTTACAACCAGCGGGACCCCCTCCCCCCCTTAGTGTATCCAGCTATAATCATTTAAGTACCATCGCTATAGTTTCCTAAATACCCAGGTTGTATACTTACTCCCTGCGTAACCAGAGATTGGACATTCAATGTTGATTTACCTACGAATACTCATTTGCCATACAAGTGCATATTTCAAATCATAAGTGTAAACAAGTGAACGTTGTATATACCTTTTGCTATATTAAATATTCGATTTGTACATTTGTGTGGACTTCGTTTCATCAGGTGGGAAAGTGTTCATCATATTTATATCATGTACTGGATGGCCAGAAGTTAAAGTACAAGAGGTAGTGGTATTAAATACCATATCTAACAATACAGTCAGGGAATTGTACCCCTCAGTTACAATTGGTCCTTCGAGCCGGAGGGTAACTAGTGTAATATTAATATAGTGTTATTAATATTGAAATGGCCTATGATGAACACTCCACGAAACGGTCCTCCTAACCTAGAACGCCCGCGGCGCAGACGACAGCCACCTCAGTACTTAGAGGATTACGCTGTCAGTCAACTACCTAGCCTTCGACAAACGGTAAACGCGGTAAAAGTAGAAAGTAAAATTATGTCTGACCTTAACGACCAGGTTTCCCCGACCACAGAGGCCCTAGTAGCTTCTAATGTAACTGACCAAGCTCACGGTGGGGACCAGGAGGGAGCTGACATGCCTTTACCCCCCGCCACTACCGAAGAAGTAGTCCCCGACCAGCCCCGGGAGGAAGACAACCCTACAGAGAGAGAACTCTGCACGGAAGAAGAGGAGGAGAGCGCCGAGGAAATAGAGCTCCAGGACTCCCCAACGAGTACACCCAGGAGCGGCTCACGCAGGAGCGGCTCACCTCCACAACCGCCTTCCCCCAGCGAAGCGGAGAGGATGCTACAACAGGCGTTCCTCGTCAGCCTGACAGCCTCTACCGAACGCGATCGACTTAAGGGTGAACGCGATCGTCTCCAAGCACAGGCGCTCAGCGAGCGCGAACAACTCCAAGCGCAACAACGGAGCGAAGAAGAGCGCACACGCCTGGAGATGAGACGCCTTCAGACGGAAGAGAATATGGCAAGAGACCGGGCCGACGCCCAGCGCGCCGCTGCCGGTGCCCAAAGAGAAGCAGATCTCACCAAGCGCGAAGTCGAGCGCGACAAGTTACAAGCGCAGCTAATGGAGCAGCTGATCCGCAAGGCAACACCCTCTCCCTCCGCCAGGGGTTCAAGGAACTCGTCGAGACAACAGTCAAGGGCAGCGTCTCCTCACCGAGCAAGCGACCCTGAACTTGACCAACAGACCGAGCCTATACCCCCCGCAGACCCCCTTCCCAGACCGGTCCAAGCGAGACCCAGCTACAAGGAAGGAGCGGCATACACTGCGGAGAAGCTAAATAAACGATTACAGGATCTGGAAGATCTGATAGAGGAAGAAGAGGGAGAGGAGGAGAACCAAGCCCGACGACAGCACAGTACTCCACCGGACCAGGAGGTCCAGTACAGCCCAGGCTATACCCCCGCGGCGCTGCGCTATAGACCCCCGACTCTATTCACGGGTGAGCACGACGCACGACCAGCCGCGAGGAATAGCACCTGGACCAGCGGGCCATGGTACCCTGTCAGTACCAGCCCACAGAGAGGCGCAAGAGGGGACTCGCCTAGGAGGTCTCTCCCCCAACGCTCGCCGATGTATCAGCCATCCACGGCGTCATACATTGCCACGCCGTCGTTTCCAGACTTCGCCTATGAGAGTCGAGCACAGTACACGGAGCTCCGGATGTGCTTAGAGACAATGATGGTGGATGTCGCTGATGAACGCCACAAGTATGCAATATTACTGAAGCACCTGAAAGTACGAGCGCACAATATAGCGCTAGCCTATGCCACCTCTTCGACCCCATACACAGCGGCCCTTGCAGCGCTGGACCAGAGATATGGACGTATATGGGATTACGTAATCCAAGAGATAAGGCATATTGATCGCCTACCCCCAGCCACAGACAATCGCTCATTAGACGACCTGTCAATCAAAGTGCAGTCCCTGGTAGGGATGCTGGGAGCGCAACGGGAAAAGGGCATGCATGAGCTATACGCCAACTCTAACGTCGAGAGGATTTTGGAGAAGCTGCCACCCGCAAGACAAGAGCGTTTTAGGCGGCAGAGAGACTACCGGGATCCCAACGGCCCCGAACCATCCCTCCTTGATCTAGCCGACTTCCTGGCAAGAGAAGTCAGCAGCTTACGACTGGATACATTCGGGCGGAGCACGCCAAGCTCCAGAGAGGGACCCAGGAGAATAAATGATGGAAGAAGATCGGTGACTGTCATGCACCAATCAGAGTCAGTACCGAGCAGTAAGAGCCACAGCACCCCCTCGAGAAAAGAGAAGTGGAAGATAGCGTGTCCCTACTGTGAGAAAGAACACTGGCTGTCACAATGTGACCTATTCACAAAGATGAATGCAGAAGAAGTGAGTCAATGGATAAAGTCCAACAGGCGCTGTTACCGATGTGCGCGACCACACATGGCAGCCGAATGCCGCCTAAAGAAAAGGTGCAGTCGGTGCGACGGAGCCCATCTAGATATACTACACGACAGTAACAGAAGACGGCCTCCACCTGCACCATCGAGCGGCACCAAGGCAAGTGTCATGTACATTGACCCCGCCAGCAGCAGCGGCGCCCAAGTGCTCTTAAAGGTAGTCCGTGTGACATTGAGCTACCAAGATAAAGTCATGGACACTTACGCCGTCCATGATGACGGGTCAGAGAAGACCCTTCTGCTCGCGTCCGCTGCGGCCCAGCTGGGACTGCGGGGGAGCAAGAATGAAATGACGATTCGGACAATAAGAAGAGATTTAAAGACGATAAAGGGCGAGAATGTCTCCTTCACTATCGCAGCAAACGGGCAGCCAGAGCGACGGTATAAGATTACAAATGCTTTCACCAGCCAAGAAATAGGACTATCGCAGTACACCTACCCCATCGCCAAATTGATGGATAAATATGTGCACCTGCGTCAATTACCTATCCCGCTCATAGACGGCGCTACCCCGACCCTGCTGATAGGCTCCGACCATGCAGAACTCATAGTCCCGATTGACCGGGTCCATACAGGACCCCCAGGCTGTCCTGCAGCAGTCGAGACCCGCCTAGGGTGGACCCTACAAGGCCCCCTCGCTAAATCTCTCAACCGAACAGCAGCCACTAGCTGCCTCCACTCCAGAACGACAGAAGAAGACACCACTCTCCTGCAGCATGTCGAGAGGCTATGGACACTAGAGACAATGCCCTTTAAGAACGAAAAGAAAGATATTCGTTCTAAAGAAGACATTTACGCCATCAACCTACTCGAGCAAGGGACAAAGAGAGTCACAGTCGGCGGAGTGATGAGATACGCAACTCCACTCCTGAGGCGAGAGGGAATGCCCACCTTTCACGCAAAGAAAGACGCCACGGAGCGCTATCTATTGAACACGGAGCGGCGCCTAGCCAAAGACCCCGCTCAAGAGGGTGTGTACCGCGCTGAGATTGAGAAGCTAATCACAGCGGGACACGTGACAAAGATTGACATTAAAGAGGCCGATCAGACGACCGAATCATGGTACGTGCCGCATCACAAGGTCCATCACAACGGCAAGGATCGCATTGTGTTTAACTGCAGCTACCAGATCGGATCCCAAAATCTGAATAAAGAGCTCTTGCCCGGCCCCACACTCGGCCCCTCCCTACTAGGCGTGCTACTGCGCTTCCGCCAGGACAAGGTGGCTATCAGCGGGGATATCAAAGGGATGTTCCTGCAGGTGAGACTAGTAGAGGAGGACAAGCCCCTGCTGCGGTTCCTATGGAGAGAGAGGATCGGAGATGAGAACCCAGCCATCTACCAGTGGGAAGTACTCCCCTTCGGAACCACATGCAGCCCGTGCTGTGCTACATTTGCACTACAGAAACACGTCGCAGAGGACCCAGCAGCAGATGAAGAGGTCCAACACAGTGTGAAGAACAGTTTCTACGTGGACAACTGTTTACAAAGCGTTTCGACTCAAGAAGAAGCCGAGGCTCTCCTAATCAAGCTACGCGCCTCCCTGATCAAAGGCGGCTTTGATCTCAGGCAGTGGGCCAGCAGTGACCCGCACGTATTGCGCAGCCTCTCCCCCGCGGACAAGGCTGCCAGCAGCGAGACCTGGATGGCGACCATCCCAGGAGAAGCCCAAGAAATGACACTAGGACTAGTCTGGCGCTTCAAAACAGACTCGCTCCACTATAGACACAAACCCTTGGCTCCAGAGCAGGGAAGGTCGACGGCGATACCGACCACCAGACGGAGTGTGTACAGAACACTCGCCAGACAATATGACCCGTTGGGATGTATTCTACCTTACACCACCAGGGCAAAGATGATTGTACGAGCACTATGGGACAAGGACCAGGGCTGGGACGACCCAATACCCGCACACCTTGCCTCAACATGGAGAGAGTGGGAGACGGAACTCCGCTCACTCCCAGGCGTCAATATACGCCGCAGCTACTTCCCATCCACAGTGAGGCCAGAGACATGCGAGATTGATCTACACGTCTTCAGCGACGCCTCCGAAGTAGCCTATGGATCGGTGGCCTACTTGCGTGCCCAAGAGAAGGGAGGAAAGATACACACTGCTTTCATCCTGGCCCGCTCAAGAATAGCCCCACGTAAGCAACAATCTATCCCGCGTCTAGAGCTCTGCGCAGCCCTAGCAGGAGCGCATCTAGCCACGTTAATCCAACGTGAACTCACCATTCCGGTGCACAGAACAATCTTGTGGTCAGATTCCACGACAGTACTCACATGGATCAAGTCTGATTCATGCAGATACAAAGTCTTCGTGGGAGTCAGAGTCACCGAGATTCAAGAGTTAACAGAAGCAGCGAGCTGGCGGTATGTGGACACCAAACACAACCCAGCTGACGTCATCACCCGGGGAATGTCCCTGGATGACCTCACTCATCGCAACATTTACAGTGACGGACCAGAATTCCTCAAGCTCCCGGAAGGAGAGTGGCCTACGCCCACCCCACGGGAAGCAAGTAACGAGGAGGCTGAGAACAAGAAACCTATGTTCTGTGGACTGAGCACAGTCGCCTCCACAGACCCCAACATAGATGACTGCATTACCCTAGAGAGTGCGCAGCAGAGGACATTCCTGTGGCACCACCCAGAGATTCAGTCCACCACTGACATGTCAGCAGCTGACTACGAAGAAGCAGAACTTCTTCTACTACAACGAGCCCAGAGAGACTCGTTCCCCGATGAGCTAGACTGTCTACAGGGAGGAAACCCCGTCCCATCAGACAGCAGACTGCTCCACCTGGCACCCGAGAGTGACGCCCATAATCTCATCAGAGTGGGTGGTTGCCTGCGGAGAGCCCCCGATCTACCGGATGACATTAAGTACCCGATAGTCTTGAACAGCCGACACAAGGTCACAGAGCTGATCATAAAGAAATACGACGAGGATGTACACCACGCAGGAGCAGAGAGAGTCTTTGCGGAGATCAGACGTCGTTATTGGATACTGCAAGGGAGAGAAGCAGTGCGGCGCTTCCAGCGAACCTGTCTAGACTGCCGTAAGTGGCGCGCGCAGCCCAGCATACCACGGATGGCTGACATACCTCCCTGTCGCCTCCGACTCGGTGACAAGCCATTCCACTCCACAGGCATGGACTGCTTTGGCCCGTTGTATATAACGAGAGGAAGAGGAACCGAGAAGCGGTGGGGTATTGTATTCAAATGCATGACCACCAGAGCGATACATATCGAGCTCCTTCCGACCATGAGCACAGACTCATTCCTTATGGCCTTCCGAAGATTCACATCACGGAAAGGAAAACCGTCTACATTGTTGTCTGATCACGGGACAAACTTCAAAGGCGGAGAAAGAGAGCTGAGAGAGAGCTTCCAAGCTATGGGCCCAGAACTTAAGACCCACCTCGCTCCATCCCAGATTGACTTCCAGTTTAATCCCCCGAACGCACCCCACTTCGGTGGAACCTGGGAACGAGAAGTACGTTCTATAAAGACAGCCCTGTACGCCGTGCTTGGGGCCCAGACTGTGGCGGAGGAAGTCCTAATGACAGTCCTCACGGAGATCGAGGGAGTATTGAACTCAAAGCCCCTCGGTTACGTCTCCAGTGATGTAGCAGATGTCGACCCAGTCACCCCCAACACACTCCTAATGGGGCGGCTGGACCCCGCGCTACCCCAGACAATGTACAGGCCTGAAGAAGCGAACGGCCGAAGAATGTGGAGGTACAGTCAAGTACTAGCTGACAAGTTTTGGAGCAGCTTCCTACTCCACTACCTACCGTCTCTACAGACCCGCCAGAAGTGGGTAAAAGAGAGAGACAATTTGACAGAAGGAACAGTCGTCATGATTATCGACCAGTCACTACCCAGAGCTATGTGGCCGGCTGGCCGCGTAAGCAAAGTGATCACCGGTGCCGATGGCAAGGTCCGAGCAGCTGAAGTACTCGTCCAAGGGCGCACTTACACACGACCCGTGGCGAGGCTCATAGAACTGCCCCGACTCCCAGATACTATCGATGATGACCATGACCCCATGACTTCGTGAGTTGACTGACCCTTACAGCGGACCTTGAGTGGTAGACAGTGCGGTTAATCTGTCTCTGCTTAGCTAATTAGGTGGGACTAATTAGGGGGCGGCTGTTGTGAAGGATCAGATTAAACCGAATATATATATTTATTTATATATATATATTTAAATAGTATTTGTATATCGTTTGATATCCCCTGTATATTCCTTGTACAATATGCACTGAATATCCCTTTAGTCTACTAAACAGCCCATAATAGTTTCATTCTACCATTGGACGAGAACCTGGCGCCAGGTTGCCATACCCCTAGGTTCAAGTTCAATCGTGCCGCCCAACATGTCGTGGCAAGCCCCGGTACCAGCGTAGGAATACGTCTGGCGAGATACGAATGGTACTATTTGTTCACAGCGCATATATATATGGCGCAAGTAAAGTAGAACTTTCTTTTAGTCCAGTTCTTTACCCTCCAACAGAGTAACAGACGCGAAGCCTCACCCACGACGCACGTGTGGTGTAGTAAGGCCTACTTGGCCTCAGAATAGGCATTGAGATATCGTGTGGATTAATAGTTGAATAGTCATAGTTTGGCACTATACCGTCGAGTTGGACGTATTCTATTAAGCTAATAGTAGTCTATTTATGTATGGTGCATCGTTCGGTTAGAGTTGTAAAGTTATCAGTACCCCCATCGTTCCTGACGTTATCTGGACGCTTAACCAGGCTGGGCAGACCACTAGTGGTGCTTGCATCCGAGGAGCTCCGGGCCAGAGCGACTGGACCTGTATATTGGATTACTCTACCCGGACGACGGCGAGCCTTCTACGGCTTGGATTATGCTTTGGGTGCTTTGATTATTCCATGGATAACGGCCAACACTGCGGAGTGTTGGAACTACCCCCCGGAGAGGACTCCAGGTGAGACGGCGCTCTACACCAGTGAGGTCGCCTCACGTCTCTCCGTTGTGGACCGGCAGCTACCGTCCACCAGAGGGTCCGGCTGTATTCGTCTGCGGACCGAGATTCTGTGGGCACCGTGTTCAAGACTTTGAATTCTCCCAAGAAACCGTCGGCCAGATGGGATACCGCCAGCGGCTTCTCTAACCCCCCCCTCCTACTGTCTTACAACCAGCGGGACCCCCCCCCCCCCTTAGTGTATCCAGCTATAATCATTTAAGTACCATCGCTATAGTTTCCTAAATACCCAGGTTGTATACTTACTCCCTGCGTAACCAGAGATTGGACATTCAATGTTGATTTACCTACGAATACTCATTTGCCATACAAGTGCATATTTCAAATCATAAGTGTAAACAAGTGAACGTTGTATATACCTTTTGCTATATTAAATATTCGATTTGTACATTTGTGTGGACTTCGTTTCATCAGGTGGGAAAGTGTTCATCATATTTATATCATGTACTGGATGGCCAGAAGTTAAAGTACAAGAGGTAGTGGTATTAAATACCATATCTAACAATACAGTCAGGGAATTGTACCCCTCAGTTACACCTATGCTACTCTATTTCATTAGCACTAAAAGTGATTTTTTTCAGAATGTCATCTTTCAAAAGAGACCAGGCTCATGCATGTGCTATAAGTATAACGTATGTTGTTTTGGTTTGCAAAAAAAGGTTAACCAGTAGCCCTGGACTGAGAGGGTGTTTTTAGCAAAGGCGGTTTGCCGGCCGGGCACTTCGCAATCCCCTCTAGTGGTTGCTCTAGTGCTGATACCTCTATCGGGCTTCCTTTCTATGAAATCCCTCAGGGGGGCGGGCACAGACCATGCAGGGTCTTGTAAATAACAATAGCCTGTTTAAAAATGTTAAAATTGACAAAACTCAAAAAGATTTACCTCTGAAGAATGTGACAGTGGTGATATGAGTGAGGTTTCTTATCGAATACTTTAAGTGCACTCTTGTATAGCTGTTCTATGGGTTTGAGGATCGTCACACATGTGCAAGACCAGTTTGTGAAGCAGTACTCAATGTGTGATAGAATCATGAAGTGAAGATAGGATCTAGCAGCACTGACTGTCAGGAAGGGTCTAATATGTTTGAAGTTTTAAAGGTTGAATTTGATTGTGTTTGTAACTTTCTTCACATGTTTTTTGAAGGTTAAGGTTGAGTCTAGCATGACCCAGAGGTACTTATACTGTGACACAAGTTCAAGTTCCTCCCCGCCCAGAAACACATTTGAGGACTCTAACACAACATATTTCTTTTTAAAGCCATGCAGACTGTTTTTTTTGCGTTCAGGAGCAGACATGAGTCTATGAGCCAGTCCTGAACACTGGTCAAGACAGAGGTTAAGACCGTTGATACCTCTGCATAGCTTTTGCCATGGGTAAATATAACAGCATCATCTGCATACATCTGGACATGTACATTGTTACACACATCAGGTAGATCATTTATAAACAGTAAGAACAGAATTGGTCCTAGTATTGATCCCTGGGGGACACCAATCGAGCAAGTGTGGCAAGGAGACTTGATACCG
The DNA here is from genome assembly GCF_963971535.1 of Notolepis coatsorum. Lineage (NCBI taxonomy): Eukaryota > Metazoa > Chordata > Actinopteri > Aulopiformes > Paralepididae > Notolepis > Notolepis coatsorum. The sequence goes on from NC_140171.1 coordinate 37,322,847, forward strand.
TTAACACTTACACACTGTTCCCTGTTGGATAAATATGAGCTAAACCACTGGATAGCCTCTGGGGAAAAATTTAGATGTGATAATTTGGATAGGAGGACCTGGTGACTGACAGAGTCAAAGGCTTTTTTGAAGTCCAGAAACACCGCCATTGCGCAGGGGGCTTTGTCCAAAGCACACTTCACCCTTTCAGTGAAAAGGCAGTTTGCCAACTCAGTGGAGGGGAAAGCCTGGAACCCAAACTGCATAGGATGTAGTGGGGTGTGACCTTTGTCTAGATGTTTAATAATGGACTTAACAATCCACTTTTCAGCCACTTTTGAGATCATTGGTAAGATGCTTATGGGTCTATAATTTGATATGTCCGTTTTGGCGCCAGCTTTGACGATTGGTGTTATTACTGCAACCTTAGATGGGACAGTACATTGTCTAATGGACAAATTAACCAGGTGTGTAATAGGTGTCACCAGGGAGTCAACATTTGTTTTTAGAAAGTTTGTATCAAGCCCATGAGCATCCTTGGCCTTGGATGCTTTCAGTGATATAATAGTATTTGCCACCTTGGTTTCAGTGATTTCCTCCAAATTAAAGATAGGGAGGTCATTTTGGACAGGGTGTGGTACAAACTTGGAAGGTTTAAACAGCTGTGTGATTTCATTAACAGAGTCTAGAAAGAACGTACTTAGGTTACTAGCAAGAGTGCAGGGATCACCAGGACATTGTCTATCTTTAGTTCTAAATTGTTGTTATTCTGCTTATGGTATTTCCCTGTCATTTTGTTTATGTACTCCCAGACTTTTTAGCTGTTTTTAGCACTCTCTATGATGTAGACATAATATTTGGCTTCGGCCTTCCATAAGAAGTGGGTGACTAGGTTTTGTGCATGGGAGAACCTTTGCCTGTCTGCTGACTTTAATGCTTGTTTAAGCAATATATCTCTTTTTTCATTAGACCTCTGCATTCGTTATCTATCCAGGGAAGAGTGATTTTTTGCCCTTTCCTCTGGCTCCTATTTCTGGTGAAAGATTCCATTACTTTGCTTATTTTAGACAGCAAGACATTACACCCCATTTCAACATCATCCCATGTATAGATTTCATTCCACTCAAGCCCTTGTAGGGCGACCTCAAAGCTATGTTGGAGATGCTTTGGGATGGTTCTGATTAATGGTTGGGGCTGAGTTTTACTGAAACGTTGTTTTGAGAGTTTTCTAGAAAATGTAATTATATTGTGGTCTGAGAGGCCTGTTAAGTAGTTATATGTTTTAGTGATTCTTTCCACTTTATTGGAGAATAGTAAATCTATTCTGGTTGCTGAGTGGCTGGTGATTGGTGATAAGATAAGATAAGATATTCCTTTATTGATCCCCTTGGGGAAATTCAGGCATCATAGCAGGAGGGGGAGGGGAGGTACAGGTACATGATAATAGTAGAAGACAGTAGAAAGTAAAAATTTAAATAGGCAGTGTAAACAATATAACAATATAACTAACTCTTGAGTATATATGAGCAAGTAGGCAGTGTAAATCAAGGTGCAGATTAGGGTCTGTACAGTATGCCCTATCAGTTATATTTGCATTAAAATAAATATAGTTACAATAGACACTACAATCTAAATATATACTATGAGTAAATGTGGTAAATATTGACCTTGAATTCCATAACTAATATGTGTGAATAAAAGAAATGAATACAGGGCTTAGCCAAAAGTGCAGGCCAAACAGACCCCAGATCAGGGGGAAGATTGGAGTGGAGAGAACGACAGTTGCCGGTCATAAAAGGCCACAGGGGAAGTCACACCCCACAGTAAACAGGCTCACTTTAAATAGCAGAGGAACAAGTGGTATTACACTCCTGTTATGGAAGCCTGGTATATCTATCACAGATAGATAGAGTGTCAGTCTGGTGAATACAGGTTGTGTGGTTTCATAGGATGTCTTATATCAGTCTGAGAAAGCACTGACTGTACTTGCATGATATTGGACATCTATAGTCATATAGATTCATTTAGAGGAGATTTGACCACACCAAGGAGGGGGGGCCATCAAGACCCCCCCCCCCCCTTCTGTTCGCTGAGGGAAGATCAACCCAACCCCCACCCGACGACAAGAACCTGTTGGGGCCAGTCCCCAACAGGAAGACAATGACGGGGGGCCACAGATAAGCCCCCTCTCTCTCTCTGTCCCAGCACGTCCCCCCAGAGAAACCCAGAGGTGGGGCCAGCCAGCCCCACAGGAGACCGACCACAGAAGCCGCCTGATTGGACCAACTGTATTAGTAAAATGTGCTATTATTGGCCAGAAATTATAGTATATAAGAGCGAACATATTGGTAGTTCAGGAGCCCAGACCACCCCAACCCCATGGGTCTGCGGCTCCACCCCTCCCGACCAGAGAGACGACTGTGCTGTTTTTTATGTAAGTAAGCCGGATGGAACCATTATGTTTGGTTAGAATAGAATGTAACTTAGCTTAGAAACCAGGCTTACTTATATATAAAAAGGGCTTACAGTATTGTCAATGTATGTTCAAATTATGTTAACAAATGACTGTTTTATGTACCTGTTGGGGTTTGAGATGCAAACCTTGTTGATTCCTGTACACAGCAGACATGTTAATGTTTTCTGATAATCCTTGTATGTGAAAGATAACCTTTTATTCACTCTTGGCCCTGGGTCAAATAAATCAGTTGAGTTGAAATACAGTTCTGGTTGTCTGGCGTACACGTTTATTCTTCATCTGCTTAAGTCAGATGAGGAGACCAACAATTCTATCACGTATGATCCCTTTCTCCTCCTTCCAGATAGCAATCTCATTGTACTGTACAATAACCTTAGATTATTGTAGGATTCTATAGAAATATACTACAGAAGCAAGTAAACAGTATACACATGTGCAGCATAAGGTACGTATGGCGTGATATACGTTATACATTGTCCATTTAGGTAGTCTGTTTAGGTGGGAGTCAGACACACTCAGTGATCAGACATTCCTAGTAGTTCTCGAGTTCTGCTGTCGTTAGTCCTCAAGCAAGTCAAGTCAAGAGTTTTTATTTGTCACGGCATACAAGCATACAGTGAAATGCAGGGGGTCATGCCCGCAGCGATTGTGCAATAATACAAGTAATAGAATAGGATGAGAATAAGACATTTGTGCAATAATACAAGTAATAAGAACAAGACATAACAGGTATAATGTACATAAAGTTTACAAAAAGCATGGTAAGACATGCTAAGGTCCTGCGATAGTGCAATACACTGTTAGCTACGGATGAGGCACTGGGTCTTATGTACACTACTATACAATGCTATACTATACAATCTACAGTTGTACTATGTGTCCTTATGCTAGCTTGCTATATCCATCTGTTTACTATACAAGAACCACTCCTGTTCTTGTTTTTAAAGTGACCTTTTCATTGTGTAAAGTGACCGTTGAGTGTGAGCGTGTGCAGCATGTGTGTGTGTGTGTTCATGCTAAAGTGACTGCTAGTGTGTGAGCGTATACAGTGTGTGTGTTGTGTGTGTGCTCATGTGTGCTTGTATGTGGAGAGTTCAGTGTTCAAGACTCTGATGGCCTGGGGGAAGAAGCTGAGCCGAAGTCTCTCTGTCCTAGTTGCTGGTGTTCGCAGGCGTTTGCCTGACCGCAGCAGCTTGAACAGGCTGTTGTTGGGGTGGTGAGGATCTTTCATTATTCTGCAGGCTCTGGATTTGCACCTCTTGTTATATAAGACCTGCAGGAGTGGTAGTGCAATACCCGTAGTACACTCAGCTGAGCACATCACTCTCTGTAGGGCCTTCTTGTCCTGTGCCGTGCTGTTTCCATACCAGGCAGTGATGTTTCCAGTCAAGATGCTCTCTACAGCTCCGGAGTAGAAGGACTGGAGTATCTTCCCCGATACTCTGAACTTCCTTAACTGTCTCAGGTGGTAGAGGCGTGTGATTTTTTTCCGTAGCCTTTGTTTGCGAAGACGCTCTCTGATTGGTTAGCCGCGTACAGCAAAGACCCTCTCTGATTGGTTTAGCAGCGCCGAAGGGTCTCTTCCGCATATTCAACAACAATAAATATGTTGTTCCCTAACCCTAACCTTAACCTTAACCTTAACCCTAACCCTAACCCTAACTCTAAGCATAACCCACTTCGAAAGAGGGCCAAAGCATAACCACTTTGAAGCAGAGAATATATATGTACAAGGTGGAAGAGACCCTTCGGCGCTAAACCAATCAGAGAGGGCCTTCGCTGTATGCGGCTAGCCAATCAGAGAGCGTCTTCACAAACAAAGGCTACGGAAAAAAATCACACGGTAGAGGCGCTGCTTCGCCTTCTTTACGCCTCCGGCTGCTGGCGGTCCCTGCCCACTGTTGTGGAGCCTGATGGCCACTGGTATGAAGGACTGGCCGAGGCGGTTAGTTGAGTGTCGTGGGGTATGAGTCTGTGACTGAACATGCTTCTCATCTTGACTAGCTCATCGTGGAGGGGGTGGGAGGGATTCTCCAGGATAGCAGCCAGCTTCCTTCTCAGTTCTCATCCCCCTCTCTGCAACCACCTCTAGTCTGACCAGCTCGACTCCCACCACGGAGCTAGCCTTCCTCACCAGCTTGTTCAGTTTGTTGGTGTCCCTTGAGTTGATGTAGCCCCCCAGCATACCACAGCATAGAAGAGGACGCTGGCCACTACAGACTGGTAGAATGACTGCAGCATGCACATGTTGAAGGACCTGAGTCTCCTCAAGAAGAACAGCCTGCTCTGTCCCTTCATGTAGAGGGCCTCTGTGTTGTCCTGCTCTGTCCCTTCCTGTAGA
>NC_140171.1:37332642-37457642 GCF_963971535.1 Notolepis coatsorum
CTTTGCAGCAGGGTTGTATGAAAAGGATCCTCAAACTTGCTAGATGGTATGCCCAACCATAGTCGGTAGTCCCTGGCCATTTACAGTCGGGGATACATCCATAGGGAATTGTTTAGGTCCAGAGATTGAAGGCACCTGTTTTGGTCTCTAGATGTGTGAGGTTATGATATGATGTTGCCCATTAACTAAGGCTGTAGACTACAGTTCCTTATCAATACTACAGGGCAATTCCATGCAAATGTCAACCTCACCATGAAAAAAATTAAATAACATGATCATAACCAAACCAATTTCAAATGTATCATCAATGTCTATATTTTGAAGTACAAAATAGATTTGATCGTAATATTTATGAGCATGCATGTTTTTTCACACTACAGGAGGAGACAATGATGTACAAATGTATTTTTTCGATTAACCTAATTGTATGACTTTCTGAATGGCCAGAATGGCAAAAAAAATCAACAGATATTTTTCTAACCTCACCTTTGGTCATGAAGGGCTGTTGTATCAATATGTGAATCAATGATGTACTTTGTGTCTTTCCATTGGCAGGTGAAGCATGCTGTTATAATGCCCATTTATGGGACAGAGAATTTAACATCCATAACGTTTTCCAGGAAAAGTTGTCATAAAACATGCATCTGGAATGCAATGTCAACCAAACTTCCTAAGAAAAGCTAACTTTTATAAAGATGACATATTAGCAACAATTAGTCATTCTGGTCTTATTTTTTGTATTCTTTACAAGTGTTATCGATGTTACCGTTATGGATGTTACATTGCAAGTGACAGATGTTACATTGCGAATGTGTGTTGTTAAGTCCGATTATGACCCCTTTGTTTGAAGTATAATTTACTCATTTTAGTTACACTTATTGAGATAAAGATGAGCCTGCAATAAGAAATGTTTTGACCTTTTGGATTTTGAGATAGGTGACAAAATACACAGCGTTATGGATGTTACGGAAATTGACAAGCTTTTCGGACTCACTGAACACATGATGAAAACTCTGTGAATATCTTTTTCAAAGAATAACATGTTTACTATCACTTAGTTTGTAGGGAAGGGTTTGAGGTACCCAAAAAGCACATTCAGGAAAACCTGGCATTTCCTCTCAAGGAATGTTATGGATGTTACACGTCTGAAATAGACAAAAAACACTATATACACTACACCGATTATGACCCCTTTGTTTGATTTAAATCACAAGTATTTTATGACTCCTTGTTTGATTAAAATCCAACATATTTCCAGACACAACTTTTTCACACATTGTTGGTCTAGGCAGAGCAGTGCCCACGTTAGCCTACTGCTAATCGGCTGCTGTCGGCCATCTCCCCCTCGCGTCTTCTCAAGCTACATGTGTATTTGTTATTGTTGTATCGTGACAAGAAACCCACCCCAAAAAACACAGAAGCCCCAAATGAAACCAAACAGAAAGTAAATTAGTATTATTCCAGGGACGCTATTTCAAGACGGGCCCCAGGAATGAAGGATGCAGTGACCATAAGAGAAGGAGTCAAGCAGAGGGTTCAGAAACGCCACATGTCCATGTCCCTTATGGAGGCGTACCGCTGCACTTCAAACCAAAGAGGACAAGTCTTGGGTCAGTTTTGATCAGATTCGTGAACACCTCAATCCTCACATGGATAACAGAGCGAGATACCATTTCTCTGAACCAGTCCAGGCAGAGTGAATTGGACTTGATTTTTTATAACTTTATTTTTCATGGTGAGGTTGACATTTTCATGGAATTGCTCCAAAACTCATTTTCTGATTTAACCGATATTAATATAGCTGTTCTCTGTATAGAAAACACTTTTTTATGTTAATCAAATAAAGACCTATTTTCCAAAAACTTTTTGTAATTTATTTTCAGAAGTGACTATTTTGAAACGATTTAAGACTGCAAAAAAAAGAAAAGAGTATTTATTTTTTTGTTATTTGTGATGTCACAGTATGATGTCATAATAGAACATTCTAGAACATTTGTGATGTCACAGTATGATGTCATAATAGTACATGCTACAACATTTGTGATGTCACAGACAGTATGATGTCATAATCCAACATGCTAGAACATTTGTGTTCTATATTCAACAATTCTCTCGGCATTTCCTGGCATTTTTTCAGACTACAACATGAATCCAGACTGGTTTGACCCTCAAAATAGTCCACCGAAGTCAAACACATGTGGGTAAAGCCCTATTTTTGATAGTGTTTTTTGTCTATTTCAGATGTGTAACATCCATAACGCAAAAATGTAACATCCATAACTGCACTTTTTTGTGATTCATTCCTTGAGAGGAAATGCCAGGTTTTCCTGAATGTACTTTTTGGGTACCTCAAAGCCTTCCCTACAAAGTGATAGTAAACATGTTATTCTTTGAAAAAGATATTCACAGAGTTTTCATCATGTGTTCAGTGAGTCCGAAAAGCTTGTCAATTTCCGTAACATCCATAACGCTGTGTATTTTGTCACCTATCTCAAAATCCAAAAGGTCAAAACATTTCTTACTGCAGGCTCATCTTTATCTTAATAAGTAACTAAAATGTGTAAATTATACTTCCAATTCAAATCGATGCCTTGTCAATGTTAAGTTAAGTTTCCAATGTTCTCTCTGAATGTATAACGCTGGAATTGCCCTACACAGGTGCGTTGATTATTTCTGGTAAGTTATAGTACCCCTGCTCTTCAATATAGAAGTCCCAAGCACTTGTATCTAGTATCAACTTGCCTCTATTCAGTGTATTTTGAAAAGCAAAAGCACTGTCACGTGCCATGAATAATCAATGCATGTGTGTCATGTTGACTGATAGCCTTATCTAGTTCAATCTTACTTAAAAGAACCAGCACCGTTTCACCACCTCTTCAACCTCTCCCTGAGGCTGGAAAGGGTGCCCACCTCCTGCATTGCCCAAGAAGGGATGCCCATGCGCCCTCAATGATTACAGGCCAGTAACTGACGGCACACGTCATGAAGACCTTTGAGGGGCTGGTCCTGGAACAGCTCAAGCCCCTGGTGCATGACTCCCTTGACCACCTGCAGTTTGCATACTAGGCAAACATCGGTGTGGAGGATGCCATCATCTACATGTTCCACAGAGTACATGCACCTGGAGAGGCTGCACAGCTCAGTGAGAATCATGTTCTTCCACTTCTCCTGCACCTGGCTTCAACACCATCCAGCCTTTGCAGTTAGCGGGGAAGCGCACGGTGATGTGGCTGGAGCATGATCTGGATCACTGGCTACCTCACCAACAGGGCAGCCAGCCAGATGTACTGGTGAGCAACATTGCCGCCGCCCAAGGAACTGTGCTGTAACTGTAACCCTTCATCTTCACCCTCTCTACATCTCCAACTTCTGCCATAACTTGAGTGGGTGCCACCTACAGAAGTTCTCTGATGACTCCTCTATTGTAAGTTATATCACAGACGACAACAAGGACAAGTACATGGCCCTGGTGGAGAGCTGTGTAGGGTGGAGCGACAGCAACCACCTCCAACTCAACATCAGCAAGACCAAAGAGCTGGTGGTGGACTACCGGAGAGGCCCCCCTCACTGCCATCACCATCCGAGGGGATGAAGTGGAGATGGTGGAAAAATACAAGTTCCTTGGAGTACACCTGAACAACAAATTAGACTGCTCGGTCAACACAGAGGCCCTCTACAGGAAGGGACAGAGCAGGCTGTTCTTCCTTAGGAGACTCCGGTCCTTCATCTATTTCCCTGCCCATACCTCCCCTCTCCCATACTGTTATGACGCCCGGATCTCCCCAAGGGGATCAATAAAGGAATATCTTAAAGGTAGAATCTGTAATGCCATCAAACCGCGACCTCTAGGCAAAAGAGGCCCTCTTCTTATTGCGCTTTGTTCATGTGTTTTGTTTTTGTCTGATGTGTGGGTTAGATTTCAGTGACTATAGCGGAGGAATTGCTACCGCTGGCCACACCTCAGGCTCTGCTGAGAGAGGAGATGACGCTCACAGTATAATAAGTTGCTAAACTAAACTAAAATTAGTAAACAAAGCGCAATACCAAGTGGGGCTCTTTTGCTTAGAGGTCGCTGTTTGATGGCATTAAAGATTCTACCTTTTAAAAGGCGACATAATAAAAGTTATCAAATAGATTTTCAAGAATCTGCTTGTATATTATTCATAACCTCACACATCTAGTGACCTAAACAGATTGCATTTTACATTGCAAGGTTGCTTCACTCTGGACCTAAATAATTCAGTATTAGGGATGCGTCATAAAAACCCAATAACTGTTTGTGTGGATTAAAGTCGACTTTTATAAAGTGGTTGTTATTTTTTTATATGAATTGTTGAAAATATCATTGAAATAAATTAAAAAGTTGGAATGGAATAGTACAATTTTCAATGTCAGCCACTAGGAGGAGTGTAGTTTCACGAAACAAACTATACCTCCACCTGAGCTTGCAGCGTGGCCTGGCCTCCGTGTCCTGTTACTGTTATTAGCAGTAGCTGGCTATAATGTAGCCCTGTGTCAAACCTCTGGATTATAAGTGAATGAAAATCTTGAAATATAGGAAGTGAGTAAAGGGGATATGATGCCATTGATTTAATTCTTGATTGAAATTATGTAATTCTCAGGGTTTGTACATTGTTGGAAACATTTGGGATAGTGTAAGTACCGGTAGTAAGTACACAACTCAATACAAATATATATATATACACAAATATATAGGTCTAGTGGTTTTTATACATTTGAATGTGAAAACGTTGCATATTAATCTTTAACCAAAGTCATGACTGAGGAGAAGTTATAATTTCAATTATAGGATAGGCCTACATGTTAAGACAATGAGGCAGTCTAATTGAATATTGAGATATAAATTATGTTAGAAATAGGCCTACCACTAGGTTACAGTTTAATAATGTCATTTTTATTTTGTAACTCAGATTAATTATTTTTCTTTTACTTGTGCATGTTTATCTTATATAAACAGCACAATTTAATTTAAAATATGTAAATCTACAACTACCTTGTTTTATTCAATGTATTAGTATCACTGGTGGCCTACATTCTGATCAGGCTACTTATTTAATTCAAACATTTTCTTTTTCCAAAAATGAGTCTATACAGACTTTTTTGGTTTTGTCATTACAGTACCTGACGAGCAAGGTACAGAGCCAGAAAAGTAATTTTCATGTCCTTATCGCTACATTGAGTAGCGCCCGTTGGGTGGTGAGCATTTGTTTCCTGGTGTTTTCTCCCAACCTCATACAATGCAGTTGTGTGCATACCAGCAACTAGCATCTGTGTCAACAGCTGGTTTGTTATTTAATCCATCATAACAAATGGGGGGAGGCAAAATAAAACAAAGTTGATTTTCTTATAGATAACCTTTGTCTCAGTTCAGCATATTTTAATTAAAGATGCCAAAGAAACTATGAGTTTAAATCCCAAGGAAGCCTATGCATATACCTGTGTTTTTGTTGTTTTGATTTCAGTTGATTGAGCTGGCCTTTTGTGTGGGGCTGTCGAGATGGACCCAGCCTTGCTGAGGGACAGGGAACTGTTCAAGAAGAGGGCTCTATCCACTCCAGCCGTAGAGAAAAGATCAGCAGCTTCAGACTCTCACAAAAAGAGGAAGTCCAAAGTCGACAAGGATGGCTCTTCAGGGTCCAAACACGGCACTGGTAAGTGTAGCAGAGTGAAGTTTAGAGATGCAGACTCACTCTTGTGATTGAGTGTAATAATGGAGATTTATTTTTATATATAAAATAGCCTATCTGAATTGACTATCTTAAGCTGTTCAGTGTTTCCCTCAGGATTTTGTGAGACTGGTGGGTGAACCTCAGACCCTCTAAGGGTGGTCCGGGGGCATGCAAAAAAAATAGTTTTTGTACATTTTAAAGTTAAATGCATCAATCTGGTCCACTTTGAGAGCAAAATAAAGAGACTAGATCTATGATGAACTTTGTGCTCAAAACATGGCTTAAGGCTATATATGTACTTGATGTTTGTTTGTTATGTTGCATATTTGAAATAAACTTCAATCAAAACTAGACAAGAGCATACATTTGAGCCATCAAAGAAATTAAGCAAAAGTGGTTACCTGTGTTGAACTGGTTTATTTTTTTAGAACAAAAATATATATACTTGGCTTGGGCTGATTGCTATACTAACTCGTTTGGCTGAGTTAGGGGGAGGGAAGCCGTGGGTGGGTCCTGGGCGTTGTGGACAGCGACCCCTACAGTTCGGTCGGGGCGCCTGCACAGCGAGGGTAGGATCTGGAGAAAAGTAGTGTGACCTTCCACACGTTACACTCTCCCGGTGAGAATCTGCGCTGCCGGCTGGCTGCACATGTGCCGGAGGAAAGCATGTGACAGTCTCCGGCCTCCCGGACCAACAGTAGGGGGGGGGTGCGCAACAACCAGGAAGGGGGTTGGGAATTGGCATAACGACTTAACAGTGGGATGGGAGAAAAATCGGAAAAAAGGAAGGGGAAAAAGATAATAAAAAAAAAATATATATATATATACTGGATTACTATTACGACTACTATCACTGCCAATACTACTGATACATCCCTATTGGCAAACTTTATATAAAAAAATTATAAATAAACAGTCTAGGTAATTTATGGGAAACACTGCCTGTTGAACCCCCATATTATTGGGACCTCCATCTGCTAATGATAGTTATATGATAAGTTGGCAGATCTATTGTCTCAATATTCTAATGTTGAAATAATTGTGATGGTGATTTTAATATTGACTGGCTGAGTAACACCTCTTTATGGAGGTTAGTAGCAACCTCAGCCTACTTTATCTCAGTTGGTTATGGAATCCACTAGACCTAAACTGAAAGATAGCTCTAGCTCTCATCTTTTCAAAGATTAAGACTCCCTTTATCAATCAACCATTTGATGTACTCTATAACTAGTTATGGAGTTATGGTACTCACCATTGTATCTTATATGATGAGGTTGGTGGTCTTCTCTGGCAGAGACCGGAGTTGCATTGGAATCCGTTTCTTTATAAAGCCATAATTAGAGACTTTCCGAATTAATAATTTCTGAAATGTATAGCACCTTTCAGGAAACTCAAGGCACTTAACAGAGGAGGGGGACAAAGGGGAAGGAAATCAGAGGAACAATACAGAGTCATTGATACATTTGGTGAAGAGGTAAAATTTTAGTTGTCATTTGAAGGAGTCCAGGGATGTAGCGTTGCGGATGTTTGGAGGGAGGGAGTTCCAGAGGGTGGGTGCGGCAACAGAGAAGGCTCTGGGACAGACCGTGCACAGGTTGGTGGTGGGGATGGAGAGGAGACCAGAGTCAGAGGACCGCAGCCTCCGGTGTGGGATGTATGGATGTAGGAGGTCAGCTAGGTACCAGGGGGCAAGGGAGTGAAGGGATTTGTAGGTCGATGCAGGACTTTCCAGACCCAGCCCAGGGAGAAGCCCCAGCCCAACTAAATCAATTAAATCAACTTTCTTTAATGAATATAACTCATAAGTTTTTTTAATACTATAATATTAGTGTAGCCTAATCTTTATCTGCAACTGTGAAGAAAAACCCCATTGGTTTAAACAGAATGAATAGAAAAAAATATATACATTTAAAAAAAAAAAAAAAAAATTATGTTGATTTTAGAATTCGAATGCCAACGTAACGAACGAAGGTTCGAACGCTTGGGCTCAGCCCTACTTGCTGTACAGTTTAAGACAGTTGGATGACATACAGGCCTTGATGTCGAGGAGGCAATTGACGAGGTGCTGTGGGGGGAGAGGAGTGGAGGTTGAGGTGCTGATGTAGAGCCGAGTGTCATCAGCATAAGAGATAACTGGAAATTGAGACCGTGTTTCCGGATGATGTGACTGAGAGGGGAGCATGTAGATAGTGAAGAGGAGTGGACCAAGAACGGAACCCTGAGGCACGCCTTGGTTGACTGGGGCAGGGGTGGAGCTGGAGTTACTGATGGAGATGGACTGTTTTCTGTCAGTAAGGTAGGACTCTAACCAGGTGAGAGCTATCCCAGTGACACCCAGATGGTCAGAGAGGCGGTTGAGGAGAATGGAGTGAGAGACCATGTCAAAAGCCGCAGACAGATCCAGGAGGATAAGGAGGCTGATGTGACCAGAGTCGGTGGCAATGAGGATGTCATTGGTGAAATTACATTACTTCTTTATTGGAATGTACCACTGGACCCTGTCGTACACAATCCAGTGATTGACTTACACTCGGAGTGCCTAGAGTTCCTACTGAATTTTGTAGATCTGATTTTGGCTTCTCTGCCCCTACCTCATGGAATACCCTGCAGGAAACTCTGAAACTAGACATTCTAGTATCTATGGGTCGGTTTAGAACCATGATGATCAATCGGGTCACCACAATATGTAATTGTTTTAAAATTGTTACCTCTGTTTTTTGGTGTTTTTAAATGTGCCCTTAATTGTTCAGATTGTCTGATGTTTCTGTATTTATTAACGCACTATGACACTTGTGAATTTAACATCTCGACGACACTGTACATGAGTTTTACTCTGTATTTATCAAGTATAAATAAAGATTGAATTAATGTATGATAGCCATGTACATTAATACTATAAATACCATATATACTGTATATATTCCTGTCTATATATATATACACACTGTATACTATCTATCTATCTATCTATCTATCTATCTATCTATCTATCTATCTATCTATCTATCTATCTATCTATCTATCTATATATCCCATACCTACTCTTATTATTGTAAATAATAATGAGCACATTACTCTGTAGTTTAATTTTATATCATTATCACACTATATTGTTAATGCACTTTACTGTTACCTTGCACTCTGGTTAGATGCCAACTTATTTTCGTTGTACTGTACGATGATGATGCATTTGAATCTAATCAAGTAGCAAACATAAAGCTGATAATGGCTACCAACCTAATAACTCATAGAGAAGCGCACAAAAATATCATGAGCTGACATCCCTGCAATGCATGTACATTTTTACTCTTCTGAGCTTTTTCAACATTTAGTCATGAAATCATCGTCTGACACAAATGTACCCAGTGTGAAATCACAGAGGTGGGGGTCATTTTCTATTACCGTAGGTCCCCAATATGTAGCCTAATGGTAATCCATTAGGGCTGAATTCTGTAAGTTCATCCATGATTTTCACAAAAAAACTGAAAATATATATCCTTTCATATTGTCCTATAGCTGTATATGGTTAAAAAAAAAACGCATTATATCTTTACATTATATATGGCCTACATTTTTTTTAATCTGATGTAGCTTGATTAGTTCAAGTGTAGTCCTAAAATAGTGTTGATTTCTTCCCCTATTGCACTAAGCATTGTTTCTGTTGTCTAGCTAGCACTGGGCATCCGTTACTGGATAGGTGCATGTATGTACCACTGTTTCTTGTTTCAATGGAAAACATGGCACACACCACAGGTCATTGACAACCATTTATTAGGCATGTTGTTTTAAGGCATATGAAATAATAGTGTGCTCAATACACGTTGGTTGCTTACATCACTGTGCAGTGTTCAAGTGTCACCCCTCATAAGATAATGTTACAACGCTAAACATTGTTAGATTCCGATCAATCAGCCAGTATCACCGCTTCATCTGTTTGGCTTGTGGTTGTGTTATCATCTCTCCATCCACTGACTCTGCGTTGTGTTTATTTCCTTGACGTCTTCTCATACTGGCTGTAAAATTTGTCATTCCCCTTTAATGCAATCCGCAAGCATAAGAATTTGACACTAGGCCGCGTAGTACCTTTCTTGGAAAACGTTGTTTATTACATAAACAAAAGCCTCAGATGTCATGTTACCCATTTCGTTTTGTCCTTGAAAAGTCTTTTGGAAGAAAATTGAATCTAGTATTCTATCGTCTCTTCTGCTGTTCAGTCCAATGTAGGGGTGGACGGTATAAACGCGGTATAAACGGTATACGGTATAAACGGTATGAATTTGCTCTACGGTATGGATTTTGCCTATACCGTGTAACCGGTAGTGCAGCTCTAAAATAGCAATGACGTCATGTAACCACTGCGCGACTATTTCACTCGCATTTGCCCCTAAAAATAGATAGAATTAGTCATAGATAATAGATATGTGCGAACTGGAACAAGTTATTTAGGAGGCTTCGCGCAGTGGGCGTGCCAGCCCCTCCCGCACGCATGTAAACACGGGTCTACTAGTAGTCTAGTGGGACGGGACGTCTCCCTGAGCTAACGTTAGCTTAGCTACCGTTACAAAATGACCCAGTCAACTATTCACTTTTAGTTTAATACATGATGAGGCATTGTCTAACCGAACGGTATCTAGTCGGCCAGCTACCGATAGCTCCTGACATCAACAAACGCTCCATCAAGTCTAGTAGAGTAGACGTGTATGATAGCTCCGTTAGCCGTTAGCTCACGTTAACGCAAGTAAGTTCACCGTTCAAAACGAAATGTCCCATTGAACTAAATAATTCACTGAGGCGTTGTATTAACGTTATATATCCGGCTAGCAGTAGCTACAGATAGCTCCTGATATCAATGTCTTATAACACTGATTCGATGCGTATTCGAGCTGAGGGCTTGATGAGCACAGTTAAGTAACGTTATGCCAATAGGGTCCAGGTGCAGCGCCGGAGAATCCTGGCCGTAGCTCTGCTCGAGGCTACTCGAGTAGCTGGAGGCTACTAGAGTACACACAGACAGTGGAGCTTGTTGAGTGGTGGCGATGTCTCGCAGATAATACAAGTACAAGTCTAATTATATAATATATATATTTTATTAAAAAAATATATATATATATATATATATATAATAAAAAAAAAATTTTTATCAAAAACGATGATACCGTGATATATACCGTTACCGTCTATGCTTCAAATTATACCGTGATATAAATTTTAGACCATACCGTCCACCCCTAGTCCAATGGTGGCTGAGGCCTTGTCGTTAGCCAGAACCCTTCTCCCGTTAGCCGAAGCTAGTGATGATGTGTCATCTCCCCTCCCCCACCGGCGAGGGTGAGAGAGAGATGGACGTCTCTGGTCCACGTCCGCTTGCTTCAGCTTCGTGTCTAAAATCATTCTTAGTCTGCCCTTACCCGGAACCACTGTTAGATTTATATGATCTTCGTCATAGCAACGACGGCCTCGCCCCTCTTCTGGTTGCCATGTGACGCGCTGTCTTTGACCACAGCTATTTGACCCAGATCACTATAGCAACGGCAAAGTTGATATTATTCCCCCTCTGTGGTTACACTGCTCTGTGTCACCAGCGCTGCTGTAGACACTGACCTTGATGCTGTGGCTATCAGCTGTTGATGTTAAACAGCCCAGCCTCCTCTGCAACACACTCTCTGACTGCCAGCTACTTTTGAGATCTATAGGCTCATCTCAGTAGACACTGTCACCCACCGATATATATATGCATATAGAGAAACATAGATATCCTTAACACTTTGAATGCCCATCACGAGAATTTTTTTTTTTTTTATTAGCGATCTGAATTCATATTTCATCAACCTAGTCTACCGTTGGTAATCCTGCCCCGACAGGCGCTCAGATGTGGAAAAAAGCGCCCCCTATCGTCTCCCAGATGGTAATGCACCATTTTGGATTGGACTCGATGAAAATGGATGAGAAAAAAAAACTCCGGAATCCACATTAACTTCTCACACATGTAACCGGAGCCGATCAGATTCATTCTGGACCCTCAGCACAGCGTGTAATATGTGTTTTACAGTATACGCGTGGGATCAATAAAAGGATCGATTTTTGGAATGGCGATCAGGAATTGGAATAATCCATTTGGATACCATCTGATCTCTGGTAAGGAATCTATTTTTACCAGTCTTAGGATAATCGGACCCGTTTTCACGGAGATATAAGCTTTTCCCCTATAATGTGATATGGCTGTTTGACTGTAAGAGCGATCAGGAACTGAGAATCGTTTTACTTTTTCATTCACACATTCATACGAAAATACCGTCTAGAATATAAATATGTTTTTATCGTTTTCTGCAGTAATTCCTAGAACGTGAGATATAGGCATAAATGCATATATAGATTATCAAATGCCGTTTGTTACCGATCCACGCTATATAAAAAATTTCAACTGTACATGGTCCTAAACGTTATGACTGATCATGCACGGGTGAACGGGGGGGGGGGGGGGTAGTTTATAATTCCGTGATCGTCGTTAAATGCTTTATGTAGAATGAATGAATGAATGAATGAAAACTTTATTTAACAGATTGCAGAATGGGTACAATACAGTACGGCTCAATACACACAATTGTTAAGGGGATGCAGACCTGAGAAAGACGTTTGTCTTGTTTACATCAGGGTCCCCCATTTTCAATTCATATAGACATTTATGACATACACAACATACATGGTGAGAGAGAGATGGACGTCTCTGGTCCACGTCCGCTTGCTTCAGCTTCGTGTCTAAAATCATTCTTAGTCTGCCCTTACCCGGAACCACTGTTAGATTTATATGATCTTCGTCATAGCAACGACGGCCTCGCCCCTCTTCTGGTTGCCATGTGACGCGCTGTCTTTGACCACAGCTATTTGACCCAGATCACTATAGCAACGGCAAAGTTGATATTATTCCCCCTCTGTGGTTACACTGCTCTGTGTCACCAGCGCTGCTGTAGACACTGACCTTGATGCTGTGGCTATCAGCTGTTGATGTTAAACAGCCCAGCCTCCTCTGCAACACACTCTCTGACTGCCAGCTACTTTTGAGATCTATAGGCTCATCTCAGTAGACAGTCACCCACCGATATATATATGCATATAGAGAAACATAGATATCCTTAACACTTTGAATGCCCATCACGAGATTTTTTTTTTTTTTATTAGCGATCTGAATTCATATTTCATCAACCTAGTCTACCGTTGGTAATCCTGCCCCGACAGGCGCTCAGATGTGGAAAAAAGCGCCCCCTATCGTCTCCCAGATGGTAATGCACCATTTTGGATTGGACTTGATGAAAATGGATGAGAAAAAAAAACTCCGGAATCCACATTAACTTCTCACGCATGTAACCGGAGCCGATCAGATTCATTCTGGACCCTCAGCACAGCGTGTAATATGTGTTTTACAGTATACGCGTGGGATCAATAAAAGGATCGATTTTTGGAATGGCGATCAGGAATTGGAATAATCCATTTGGATACCATCTGATCTCTGGTAAGGAATCTATTTTTACCAGTCTTAGGATAATCGGACCCGTTTTCACGGAGATATAAGCTTTTCCCCTATAATGTGATATGGCTGTTTGACTGTAAGAGCGATCAGGAACTGAGAATCGTTTTACTTTTTCATTCACACATTCATACGAAAATACCGTCTAGAATATAAATATGTTTTTATCGTTTTCTGCAGTAATTCCTAGAACGTGAGATATAGGCATAAATGCATATATAGATTATCAAATGCCGTTTGTTACCGATCCACGCTATATAAAAAATTTCAACTGTACATGGTCCTAAACGTTATGACTGATCATGCACGGGTGAACGGGGGGGGGGGGGGGGGTAGTTTATAATTCCGTGATCGTCGTTAAATGCTTTATGTAGAATGAATGAATGAATGAATGAAAACTTTATTTAACAGATTGCAGAATGGGTACAATACAGTACGGCTCAATACACACAATTGTTAAGGGGATGCAGACCTGAGAAAGACGTTTGTCTTGTTTACATCAGGGTCCCCCATTTTCAATTCATATAGACATTTATGACATACACAACATACATGACATTTATGGTATAGGGACATATAGGTATTTAGTACTGATACATTTGTGACATAAACGGTATTCAAATATACAGTACTGTTACCCCTAGATCCTGACAGAGTATATACATATGATGGGGAGGGGACTGTACATTAGGAGGGGGTGGGTGGCAATGTTCCCTCTAATAATTTTTTGGTCTGAGCAAACACTCAAACCTCCTGAGCAGACATCAGCAACTACTGAGCAACATACGTCACCTGCCGATTAATCGGTTAGTTGATAAGCGGCGGTTTGTAAAAAATCGGAGAATCTTAATGTCCCTTAATGTCTAACATAAAAATATATACATTTTGCTGATACACAGAGAAATAATACAAAAAGGCATATTATATTCCTTAATCAAATATTTATTTGACCATTGATTGACGATACAGAGCATAGTCCTTACTTTGGCGGCGGCGGTGTGAGTCGTGTCACTAACTTTTGTCTTTTTAGGAGGCTGACTAGTCATTATTTTATTAAGTGAATTATAATGCGACTTCAAGGGTGACCATATTGTGATTTTTTTAAAAGAGGACACTCTATAATAATTTAGGACCTGCTCCGAGGTCATCAATTGGCACACATGCGATGCATGCATGCAATTCGTATCTGCGATTAACCCATCCCGTCGCCCTTCCCCCCCAAGGGCAGCCGGGAGCAGACAGGCGTCAACGTGAGCCGCGCCAGGGGACCAATCCAAGTGCTCCTGTCCGTCTTCGTCAAGGACGCCACAGCGTTAGCGATCTTGTTGTTGTGCATGTTTTTCCATTGGGTTTATCTTATCGGGGGGGGGGAAACCCTTGCGAGCACGGGGAGAACATGCAAACTCCACACAGAAAGGCCTGGGAGATACCCCACCTGGGTAACTGGCATCATGGAAACCTGGTCCCCAAGCGGGAATCGAACCCTGGACCTTCTTGCTGTGAGGCGACAGTGTTAACCACTACACCACCGTGCCACCGGGCCTTCAGCCTCAAGATACTTAATCAAAGTTTACTCAAAGATGCCTTATCATTATAATATATTTAAAGTATACCTCCTCTGTATGGATATAAAATTATTGTTTATATTATTTTATATAACAAAATAATATCTCTCTATAACCAAAGTTACTCAACATGCTGTATTATGCCTAAAGTAATCTATCTGACAAATCTCAAGAAAATCAACCTATGACAAAATAATATATTTTCAAGTCTTACTGGACAAAATAAATAACAAGAAAAATATGATGTAATGTTCTAAATAATACCTCTTCTGTATTAGAAAATCCAGCTTTAAAAAA
Organism: Notolepis coatsorum; assembly: GCF_963971535.1. Taxonomy (NCBI): domain Eukaryota; kingdom Metazoa; phylum Chordata; class Actinopteri; order Aulopiformes; family Paralepididae; genus Notolepis; species Notolepis coatsorum. The sequence goes on from NC_140171.1 coordinate 37,347,717, forward strand.
TATATCTTTATCTTTTCAATGTAATGTAAATTATAAAACAGTAACCTCACAAAGATACTAATTTAAAAGTGCACTATGCAGTTTCAGATTTGTTGCAATTAGTGTACTAAACTAATTTATTACACACATAATCCTTATGATTGTATCATAAGCATCTTATCAAACCAAAACATAATTTTGAGGCATCAAAATAGTTTTCAATTATTTTCTTTCTCTCTCTGTATAGCTGCATTCTTCATCAATTTGGTCAACTTTGCCATCAAACTCTCGCCTCGCACTGCTTTGTTTGTAATGTTTTGCTGTGTCCATGTGAGCTTTGAGATCGTCAGCACCTTTATTAGACACATAAACAATTAAACATATGGTCAAGCTTTGCACGCGTTGCACTCCGCTTCCAATTAGTCTCGACGGGGATGATAAATTGGACATTTTCTCTGCAGTTCATCTGTAATGTACATTTTCGCGTTTGCATTGTGAGGAGCCAGCAATGCTGGTCGGATCTGTCCGACCATATATATATATATATATATATATTTCTTTTTTATCCCAATTTCTCACATTACATTCACCCTGAATGTTAATGTTATCCAGGTGAAAAGTTAACTTCATTCAAGCGAGGCATTGCAATCCTTGACATAAATCATTTGATGTATAATTAAATCAAAGGAAATGCGTTTGGGTCTGAGAGTGTGGCTGGTCTGCCGTTCTGCAACTGGATACTATTGGTTTGTTTTGGCAAAATTCTTCTGCTCTGTGTGACAATAAATAAATGAATGATGATATGCAATTTAAAACCAAAACTAAGGCCTCAGTATGAGTTTAAGACGTGAACATGGTCATGTTTGTTGAATAATTTTTTTTTTTTTTTTGTGACTGATTTCAGATGTGCGCGAGAACGTTTTGCCATGTGCGCACGCACGCACGGGCGCACCTTAGGGGGAACATTGGTGGGTGGGTGGGAGAGAAATATACATACGGTGGGAGACTGTACATTTGGAGGGGGGTGGGTGGGTGGGAGAGAAATATACATACGGCGGGGAGGGAATATATACATGCGGTGGGGAGGAGACTGTCTATTAGGAGGTGGTGGGGGGTTTGGGCTTTTACGGTGGCCAGGTTCGAATTGCAGCCTCCCGTAGGTGCTCTTTAAGAGCGGTTTTGAATGTGGGTAGGGATTCCCATTCCTTTACAGCTTTGGGTAGGGCGTTCCACATTGATGTGGCATAATTGCGATTTGCGAAACGTGTTTAGTCCCTTGTTTGAGCCGAATCTGGGTTTAACATGATTTGTTGAGCTTCCTCTGGTGTAGTGGTTGTGGTATTCACTGACCTTTGGGAAGTATTTTGACATGTACATGGGTACCTTAGTCGTATAGTGTATCTTGTAGACCAGGCCCATTGCAAGTTGCTGTACTCTGTTGTCTACTCTAAGCCATCCTAGGTTGTCAAAGTGGGCAGGGGTGAGGTGGGTTCTGGGGGTAAGGTAAAGTAGTAGTCTGACCAGTTTGTTTTGTGATGTTTGTAATCTGAGTTATGGCAGCGACCCATATCCACGTGTGTGGCTAGAGTCCCGCGACGATATGCGAGTGGCCGGACGGATTTAGGAGACGCACCGATATCCAACCGGCCATTTCTGGTTTGGCAACTCGCCGATCATCCACCAGGGGGCAGTATTGAAGCGTTGCAGAGTTGTGCCGGCTCACACAGCATCAGACCAGGCTGCGTGAGGGAAATATGAATACCATGGCGAAAATATGAAATATGATCTCAATAACGTCGTACGCCGTGGATTGGCAGAATTCGCATGAACTTTAAACGTGTCGTACAACGTGATTGGCGGGGAAAGTGTTAATATTGCCTTGTGTGGTGTTCAGGCCAGATTATTTAGCTGTGTGGTGTTTGGTTCTGATAGGGTTTAGGTCAGAAAGGCTACTCATGGACACTGTTTTTGAAGTGGTAGTGAATAGGGCTGCTGCGATCATAACTCTTCTTAATATTAATATTAATATTTTGTATAGCACCTTTCATATAGGAATTGCAACTCAAAGTGCTTCACAGCAGAAAATACATTAAAATAGACTAGATAAATATAAATAGATAAAATTAGCATAAATAATGATGAATATCTGTCAAATAATTGTGATTACCGGCACTGGTCTGTTAGAGTTGGCAATGCTGCTTGGGGCCGTTATGGGCCATGTAATACATTTGTAGTGAGTAGTTTCATAGTATAAGTATCTATAGACATATTAGACTTTATCTTGACAATGGGATTAGGTTTCTTCATTGAATGCTTATACTTATCATTGGGGCACAAGTACTTTGTGTTTTCTTATGAATAAATGCAACTAAATCTATATTAACATCACTGATAACATCAGAGCTCGGGAATCAAGCCTCAAACCTCAAAAGGGTTTGTGCACACGGCCTGAACCATGAGAAAGATTCAGGTTATTTAACACGCAGATTGATCTGAATCTTAAGTACTGACCTAGTGGGTGACAGAAAATGTATTTTGACCTATGTGCAGAAAGAAATTATTTGAAAATTAATATGGAAAATAAAAAAATGTTAAGGGGAAAATAAAACGATTACCGATTTATTCATCATATAATTATTGCAGCAGCCCTATTAGTGAATGTAGAGTTGTGACGTTTTTCTTCTAAATGAGATGATTAACCAACTAGTTTTACCCTGAATCACTGAGCACCTCCTTCTGTCCCTCATCATGTAACATACTCTTCTCCCACCCACTTCCCTCCCCTCTTCTGTCCTCCACATCTTATTATCTGCAAGCGGTCGAGCAGTACGGGCACTGTGTCGGGCAGTACTACGGGCACTGTGTCGAGCAGTACTACGGGCACTGTGTCAAGCAGTACTACGGGCACTGTGTCGAGCAGTACTACGGGCACTGTGTCGAGCAGTACTACGGGCACTGTGTCGAGCAGTACTACGGGCACTGTGTCGAGCAGTACTACGGGCACTGTGTCGAGCAGTACTACGGGCACTGTGTCGAGCAGTACTACGGGCACTGTGTCGAGCAGTACGGTCACTGTGTCGAGCAGTACGGGCACTGTGTCGAGCAGTACGGGCACTGTGTCGAGCAGTACTATGGGCACTGTCGAGCAGTACTACGGGCACTGTGTCGAGCAGTACTACGGGCACTGTGTCGAGCAGTACTACGGGCACTGTGTCGAGCAGTACTACGGGCACTGTGTCGAGCAGTACTACGGGCACTGTGTCGAGCAGTACGGACACTGTGTCGAGCAGTACGGGCACTGTGTCGAGCAGTACGGGCACTGTGTCGAGCAGTACTATGGGCACTGTGTCGAGCAGTACTATGGGCACTGTGTCAAGCAGTACTACGGGCACTGTGTCAAGCAGTACTACGGGCACTGTGTCGAGCAGTACTACGGGCACTGTGTCGAGCAGTACTACGGGCACTGTGTCGAGCAGTACTACGGGCACTGTGTTGAGCAGTACTACGGGCACTGTGTCGAGCAGTACTACGGGCACTGTGTCGAGCAGTACTACGGGCACTGTGTCGAGCAGTACTACGGGCACTGTGTCGAGCAGTACTACGGGCACTGTGTCGAGCAGTACGGTCACTGTGTCGAGCAGTACGGGCACTGTGTCGAGCAGTACGGGCACTGTGTCGAGCAGTACTATGGGCACTGTCGAGCAGTACTACGGGCACTGTGTCGAGCAGTACTACGGGCACTGTGTCGAGCAGTACTACGGGCACTGTGTCGAGCAGTACTACGGGCACTGTGTCGAGCAGTACTACGGGCACTGTGTCGAGCAGTACGGACACTGTGTCGAGCAGTACGGGCACTGTGTCGAGCAGTACTATGGGCACTGTGTCGAGCAGTACTATGGGCACTGTGTCAAGCAGTACTACGGGCACTGTGTCAAGCAGTACTACGGGCACTGTGTCAAGCAGTACTACGGACACTGTGTCAAGCGGTACTACGGGTACTGTGTCGAGCAGTACTATGGGCACTGTGTCGAGCAGTACTACGGGTACTGTGTCGAGCAGTACTACGGGTACTGTGTCGAGCAGTACGGGCACTGTGTCGAGCAGTACGGGCACTGTGTTGAGCAGTATTACGGGCACTGTGTCGAGCAGTACTACGGGCACTGTGTCAAGCGGTACTACGGGCACTGTGTCGAGCAGTACTACGGGCACTGTGTTGAGCAGTACTACGGGTACTGTGTCGAGCAGTACGGGCACTGTGTCGAGCAGTGCGGGCACTGTGTTGAGCAGTACTACGGATACTGTGTCGAGCAGTACGGGCACTGTGTCGAGCAGTACGGGCACTGTGTCGAGCAGTGCGGGCACTGTGTCGAGCAGTATTACGGGCACTGTCGAGCAGTACTACGGGCACTGTGTCAAGCGGTACTACGGGCACTGTGTCGAGCAGTACTACGGGCACTGTGTTGAGCAGTACTACGGGTACTGTGTCGAGCAGTACGGGCACTGTGTCGAGCAGTACGGGCACTGTCGAGCAGTGCGGGCACTGTGTTGAGCAGTACTACGGGTACTGTGTCGAGCAGTGCGGGCACTGTGTCGAGCAGTGCGGGCACTGTGTCGAGCAGTATTACGGGCACTGTGTCGAGCAGTACTACGGGCACTGTGTCGAGCAGTACTACGGGCACTGTGTCGAGCAGTACTACGGACACTGTGTCGAGCAGTACTACGGGCACTGTGTCAAGCAGTACTACGGGCACTGTGTCGAGCAGTACTACGGGTACTGTGTCGAGCAGTGCGGGCACTGTGTCGAGCAGTATTACGGGCACTGTGTCGAGCAGTACTATGGACACTGTCAGGCATCTTAAACAGTTCAGTTCATAGGGGAGCAAGGTCAAAGTCTATGATGTAGGCCAGTTCAACATTGAATCCCCACTTTCTCCGCTTCCTTCCCCTACACCACCTCTGAGTGCGGTGAGTGGCTGAAGCTGCTCATTAGTTTACTGCATCTCCCGGGCCCTTCCTCCTGCAGCTGCCGATGGGTCTTTCCCTTGGCACAGCACCCGCAGTCCAGCAACTCGTACAGCACGGCCAGGGCAGCTAGCGACAGCACGGTGAGGATGAGGAGGAGGAGAATGACGAAGCATGCCACGTTCCAGCCGTCGTGAAAGGGGTAGATCTCCTGGACCTGCAGGGACACCCGGGGGAGCAGGGCTAGGTCGGGGCGCGCGGAGAGATCGCCCGGGAGCGTGGTGGTTATGTTTGTCATGGTTTCTGAGTAGGATGGAGAAATGAAGGAGGAAAGCGTTAGTACCTGCAGCAGGAGAGGATTCTATAGTGTGTAGTTCAACAGGAGTTGGGGCCATTTCACAGAGTTTCAATTTCAATTGTGGCTTTGGTCATGATCATGAAAACAAGATAATCGAGATACACGATTATTGTGTTGCATTCCATATTGCTCTCATTTTGTCTTGTGTTGTAAATGTAGCGCACCCTTCTTTCACAGCCCAAACAGTAGTTTCAGCTCATGTTGAGAGGGAGGAGGGAGCCACGGCGCATGTCTTTGGTAACTTGTAGAAAAGTACAGAAAGGCAGCCTTTGAGTAATCATGATTTCAATATAAAATAATCGTGATTATGATTTTTTTCTATGATAATCTGGCAGCCTCAACAGGAGCCTAGCCAAAATGCACTGGTCACTCTCACTAGTTTACCAGCCAAACAGATTTTTAGAATAGGAAAATAAGCTGTTGTTTTGTTACCTGATAATTGAGAACAGGAGCATTTAGGTAAGAAATCTGCAAAATGGCTCTTTAATTTACTGCATTGGTGGTCATGGAGGCTGTGAGCTCTACATTAAGAGAGAGAGAGGGGGGGGGGGTGTTGAAGAATGAATTTGTCTAACATTCTTGGACTGAGAGACTGGGATCAGAGCAGGTGAGGCTGTGTGGAGTTTGATAGCAGGCTTTCTTGACCACGATAAAGCCCCTTTTTCCAGCTTTATAAATTATATTGTGAGAATATCTTTATCATGAAATTACATTTCTACTCCACTGGCTATGATAGTTGCCAGTATGAAAAATGCCATATACCCTTAGCCTAGATCTGTCATCTCAATGTCAAGATCATGTCAAGATGCACAATAGCACACTGCGAACAATGCGTTATTACGGCAAGATGGTAAGAAGTGAAAAGTGTGCACGTCCAGCTCTGATGAGATTGCTTCATTTGCGACACTTGAAAAACACACTGCGATATCGTCGTCCCCCCTCAGTTAACAGTCTGTAGTGTGGTAGTGAAAGGGTTAACCTTCTGTAGTGTGGTAGAGGAAGGGTTAGCCCTCTGTAGTGGTAGTGAAAGGGTTAACCTTTTGTTGTGGTAGTGAAAGGGTCAAGACAGCTTCCATAATTCTTTTAGGAACATCTTATTATGGGTACAGAAAACTTGTTCGCCACACTGCCTTGCTACTCATTACAGCAGAGAGCTGCTTCTCTCTGGCAGGCCTCCCCTCTGTAACACACTTACACACGACTCCCCAGGGTGAGGGGCTACGCTGAGGGGCTGCTGAGCTGACCCAGTTTGCTTGACTACACTGGAGAGACGAGGATACCTGTTAGGTGCTTCTCTCCACACTAGTCTGACCCTGAAATGCTTATTTCTCAAGGTTGATATGTGGGGTATTGGTGTGTGGGATCAGGGATGCATGTAGGATGCAGTCACAGGGGTCAGACTATCCAACAAGAGCGTCTTGTTGTTTGCGTTTGTCACATGCTGAGCAGGGGCTGGGCTAGCGGGTGGCTACTTGGGCTCAAGCCCTGAATGTTTTCTGAAAAGCCCTGAATCAATTTCTTTATTTTATTTTTTAAATTTTTTTGACAATTAATCATTGTTACATGAAAATATGTTTGCACCAGATTTAGCAGAAGCTAATTTCCATCTGTAGTCTATCCAGCTGCTAACTGTATTTGAGTGAGTTAAGTCTTGGTGTTATGGTAGACTCAGACCTAAGCTTTAAATCACAATGAACAAGTTGACAAAAACATAATTATTCCACCTTAGAAACATAGCTAAAGTACGGCCATTTATAAATCAAAAGGAAGCTGAAAACCAGATCCATGCCTTTATCTCAAGCCGACTCGACTACTGTAATGCACTCCTTACCGGCCTCCCGAAAAAATACGATGATAACTATTTTATTGCACTGCACTATTTTACTTTGTATCAGTGATAATCAAACCGTAAACAAAGACGCATATTAACACTTTTAGCACCAGATGGCGCTGTTTACTGTTACTGTTGAAAGGCCAGCGCCTTTTAACATGGGGATTCGTGGCTGTGTTTGCAGGCCTAAAGCTATATTATATATTATAGCTATGGATCTAATAATATAGTCGATTGTCATTGAGTTTCTTCCGGTCAAGATGCAAAAAACAGATCATTTTTCCATCCATACATTTTCGTTTTATACCGTTGTGAATATGAGTGTAGTTTCAGGGTGGTCTGGTGTCATTTCCAAAATGACAGACACCAAGCCACATCGTTTCAAATGGAGTGCAATAGCGGCCACAAGGTGTTAGGCGGCGGTATTGGACTTTTGAGATCTCAGACCCATCCCCAGTGATAACACAGGCTGCCGGCATGTCTTTATGAATGGAAATATCGAATAAAAGAAACAACGATGAAAACCCGACTATACTCTGGTTTTCGGGAGTCCTGGCGCTCAACGTTCGGCGAGTTATCCTAATATGAAAAACGATGTCTTACCTTGACTTTGTCTATTTTACTGCTATCTATTTTATGCTTTATGTCTGTACTTTATGCATTGCTCTTGATCTGCCAATGTTGTGCTCATTTTATGTCTTTTTGTACTGCTGTGAAGCATTTTGAGCTGCAATTCTTGTATGAAAGGTGCTATACAAACACAGTTTATTATTATTATTATTATTATTATTATTATTATTATTATTATTATTATTATTATTATTATTATTATTATTATTATTATTATTATTATTATTATAAATTATTATAGTTTGCTTCATTAATTAAAGGGTGTGAATTTAAGTGTTCTCTAGTGCCTTTTGTCCACTTTAAGGTGGTGGTATACGTTAAAGGTTGTGGTGTCGAAGTAAAAAGAATCCGGGCCCGCTTGTGCGGCCACCTATCTGGGCTAAGCCCCGGATCTCCTACAATCCTAAATCCGCCCCTGATGCTGAGATAGGTGGCGTCTATATTAATCCCAGCCGAAGAGTGCTTCGCGTTTCTCTGATTGGCCACGCATGTGACCTCGGTAGAGCGGAAATAGGCTGCTGCCTCCGCGTCAAGAAAGACAGACAGGCATTCTATTGCCATGCTCTGCGACAAACTCTAACCTTAACCAACTCCGAAAGAATGCCTAAACTTAACCCTAACCTTAACCAACTCCGAAAGAAAGAATGCCTAAACTTAACCCTAACCTTAACCAACTCCGAAAGAATGCCTAAACTTAACCTTAACCAACTCCGAAAGAATGCCTAAACTTAACCGGCGAAAGAATGCACGTTTATAGCGAGAGATGATAAATTAATTAAACGCAAAAAGAAAAAAAAGAAAAGAAAAGAAATTGAAGTGATTCGAACTTGTCACCAACGCACCGCAGGCTCCACAGCAAGGCGGCGAACGAGTTGAGCTAACCGTCGATGTTAAAACAGGGGGGATTACGGCTGCATAATGTGCCGCTCCGCTCTGCCGCAGTGCGTGTCGCGGCCAATCAGGGAAAACGCGGAAGCACTCGGCAGCACTCTTCGGCTGGGATTAAAGAATAGGCAGATAGGTGAGCGCTCCTTGTTTGCAACTGGGGTATCCACTTCACCAAGAAATGTGATACCAGAGACCTGTTTGTTTACATTGCGGACTGGCTTTAAGCCGAACGGGCTAGCCATAGTCTAGCAAGGTATGGTATGGTTGGGTTTTCTTGTAAACTCTCTGGTTGCTAAGCATGGACACTGTGAATAAATAAACAATTAAATATGTTATATTATTTATAATATGGTTAGTTTACTTCCTGTTTGGACAGATGTTTGAGCCTGGGACCGATACATTTCTGGTCTCACTCAGTCTCGACCCTGAAGAGACGGAACACAGCCTATTTTGAATCCCGTCGCCACACAGTTAAAGAACTCGATGCTGAAACAACGGCAGTAACGAGGCTCCCTCCCTCCTACCATCTACACACAGAAGGGCAGATTGTCTCCCCTACAGCATCTGTTATTTTAGCCCAAAGCAAGCCCCGCCCCGTGCCCTCTTCTTAACACATCCAGCGCTAAACGCTGTCCAGCGTAATTGGCTGCCATGCGTTGTCTGCCAGGATCGCTGTACAGCCTTTTTGAGATCAATATTTCATTTTTTCGCCATGGCATTCATAATTCATATACCCACCCCCGGTCCTGCAGCTGGACCTTAGATGTGACTGCAACGACGGCTCAATACCGCCGCCTGGTGGATGGTCGGGCGAGTTACACTCGCAAACAGGATGTGCCATCAGACATCAGTGCATCGATGAAAATCATCCGGCAGTCACATCTCGTTACGGGACTCCCGACAGACACTATGTACATAATGGATCGCTTTCTAAACGTAATAATCGATATGATTTCGGCGTTTATTGCGCCATACAAACCGGAAATGGACCTAGGCGATCGGCGTCGTATAATTGGGATCTTTCACCGCCAGTCTCATTGGCCCACGGTAAGAGGAATATAACGTTATTTTCAACCCGATTGTGCATTTCCTTGTTTGCAAACCATCTGATCAATATATCCACCCAACCTACATAAAGCAGTTACTGATGATCGGGGAATTATAAACGACCCCCCCCCCCCCCCCCATTTCCTCCACGCATGATGAGGCATAATGTATACCGATCATATACATTTGAGTTTTTTGGTGTAGCGTGTATGGGGGGGAAACGGCAATCGATAATCTATATAATGCGTTTGGGCCTATAACTAGCGTTTTTGGAATTACAGCAGAAAAGATTAAAAACATACTTATATTCTAGAAGGTATTAACACAACAATGTATGAATGAAAAAGTATAACGTTCCCACATCCTGAACGATAGATAATCGATGTTGAATGGGCCATAGTAATGTCAATATAGCAATACAATTTAAAAAGTTATAGCCCTGCAAAGAAGGTAAACATCTCCATAGTCTTACAGCGCTGGCAGAGAGGGGCATGAGATGGGCATAACCCCCGGCGGGCAATGTGTTAAGGTGCTATAGGACCACAGACTGCTGTCTGGCAGCACAGGGGCTCATACACACACACACACACACTCCCCCGCCCCCTAATGTCTCTCGGGCTAGCTCCTCTCGGCTCTCTTCCTTAAAACATATCCACTCTGTGAGTGACGACTCTCTTCACGCAAGCCCCCCCAGAGAAATGTCCGAATACATTTAGATTTTGAATCGCGCCCTTCAATGCGCGGGTACCTCAGTCAGTCAAATCGGCCTCCCACCCCACTCCAAAGGTCTGTTGCATTTGGGTGATCAAATCATGCCGTTTTTCCGTGGATCTTTAATTGTTGTATGACTTTGGCTTGTGATACTGATGAAATAAACAAACTCATGCCTGTGTTGCTGTTTGGCTACATGAGATCACTTCACCACAAACAAGTCTCTCAGCACACACCAGTGGAAAAGTCCATACCTATTGGCAGCTGCATCCCTCTCACAGAAAACACTTATAAATTAATCTCAACGCTAACACACTGTTACCTTTCCCCTCTTCTTGTCTCCATAGAGTCTAATGGCAACTTTAACCTGAAGGCTCTGACCGGTAGCTCTGGCTACAAGTTTGGCTGCCTGGCCAAGATAGTCAACTACATGAAGGTAAGACTCCCAACCAGTTATTACCCGTATTGGCCTGAATATAACATGACCCCCCCACCTCTCTTGGTACAAGTTCGGTACAACAGGGGGAAAAAGCAACAACAAAAAAAGCTAGCTAATGTTATCGATATCAATAGTTATATTGAATTTGTACCATGAACCAATTACAATGACGATTATCAGAAGTGAGATACAGACCCGAATGGTACCGTTTTCAGTTGCTTATTCTAACACCTTGGTGTCTTACCTTCTCCCCTGGCGCTACAAATAAAGTTATTATTACCTGACCGTGACGCATATTCTGTCCAATCATTGCCAAGAAAGTTGGTAATAAAAATGAATTCACATTTTTAACATCATTGTACTGGTTCTTTGAAGCTCTTTCAACAATGTCTCTTGAGCATCATCCTATCACGACAAAAACCCTTTGATTAAAAGCCCTCTTGTTTTCTATTGTGTTGAGACAATTAATCGTTCACTTAACATTTGGTCCCATCTCTCTTTTGCATGTAAACGGCTTGCTTACCATTCTGTGGCTCTGCAGAAGCCCTGCCAGGCTCTCACAGCAGCTCATTGACTCATCTAGCTGCTGCAAAGCCCACAGCATGGACAAATTTGCTCTGAACGTGTGATAAAGAATTTTTTATTGCACTATATACTCTTGGATGTTAACACTTTGAGTGCCACGGACGCGTTTTGTCGTTAGTTCATGCCGACTGTTGAATGCCACCAACGCTATATAGCGTTTGTTTGTCGTATTTTTTTTTATTATCGATTTTAGTTCATATTTCATCAATCGAGCCTCACGCTAGTGCTGCAGACTCTCTCAGAGCTCCATTGGGAAAATACCGCCCCTTATCGTCTCTCCAGATGGTACTGCACCCCATTAGATTAGACTGATGGGGGGGGGGGGGGGGTCCACCCTCCTCATTTTACTTCTCCGGCGAGGCATCTGAAGAGACCCAAGTGATCGCAGAGCCGGAAAACGCGGAATACATATTTACAGTACCCAACGCTGAATCAATAAACACGATCGATATTTGGAATGGCGATCAGAAATTGTAATAATCTTTTTGGAGAACATCTGATCTGAGGTAAGCAATAAATTTTTTACCAGTCTTGGGGTAATCGGATCTATTTTCACAGAGATATCAGCGTGTGCCCTGTGTGTGTGTGTGCGATCAGGAAATGAGAGAATATATTTTTCACATTCTCTAGCGTGCATAAGTACACATACTATCGATAATCTAGCGTTTATTTGAAAACGATTCATAAATAGGCAGAAAAATTACAACGTTTTTGTGTAGTCCAGAATATTCCAGTAAATGCCGTTTATCACGGAATCTATATATTTTCCTGAAAAACGAGGGCTTTTCAAAATGCTATAAAACGGAAATGAACCGATTAAAAAAAAAAATTATGTTGACTGCAAAGAAGCATTTTGTATAAAAGTATTCTGTACTTCTGTATGACAACTAATAAAGAAACTTGAAACAAGTCATTGATAAGCGACGAGCAGATTAGACACATCATTTAAAACAGATTATGCGTTCACAACGCTATCATTGAAGTGGGTGGTGGCATTCAACCATTTTTACCATGTTAACAAGTGGCAACCAAAGTGTTAATAGAGTTTTGAAGGGTGCCGGTTACACTGCCAGGTGGCTGTTGGGCACAAAAGCACGGCAGAGATTAGGATAGTGACTCAGAATGTAGTAACGAGCATGGCTCGGTCCCACCATTTTTAAATGTTTGCCATTTAAAGGGGAACTATCTTATAAATCGCCTTTTTCAGTGTTTAGCATTGTTTCCTAGCTATGTGGACTTATATTAATAGGATCTATGTCTCTAATTCTCATATTGGCGCATTCTTCCAATTCTCCTCTCACAATATTCACCCTCACTGAACTGAGTCATCTGAAAATGTGCATATCTGTGATGTCAGAGATTTCTCAGCTGCATAATAATGTGGCAGTTGATGTGGCAGTTGGGACCAGGCCACACAGTGGTTGGAGCCCAGCCTCAAAACGGCTTAAGATCTTGAGGTAGAAAAATGCTGTTTTTGAGTACTTGATTAGAAATACAAAACAATTAATATTTTTGAAAAAAAAACATACAGAGGTGTTCCATAGACTCACAGGAATTGTGTAAAAGTGCCCAAATAGTGAAAGAAATAGTACAATAGTTCCCCTTTTAAAATAAAAATAAAAATGTGTATACATCAGGGCTGTACAGTGCGACGAGGACATCGCATATTGAGCCTAAATATAGCCTGTGCGAGTAGATAATAACATTTGGGGGCAACCTTGCGAGTAGTGATTTTCAACCCTTTCATTCGCATTTCACTCCTAAATTAATCCATACAAATTGGATAAAAAAATAGTAAAACATTATCCTACAACCAGGGCTGTACAGTGCGACATAATGTTGCGGTGCTGCTATGAAAAAATCTGTCTGTGATGAATGAATTTACTGCGTAGCCCCCGTGCGATAGCCTGTGTGTGAAAAAAAATATTTGCGTGTGAAGTGAATCTGGGCCACACTATTCTACTTGGTAGTTGTAGTCTATCGTGCGATTAAAGACCATGTCCCTGTGTGCGTAGAGTCCATACATCCAACACCAAATCCCATAATTCCTAGCGAACAATCGAAACGAAACTATGTGGCCTATTGCATCGCCAAAGAAGAACTTCCTTTCAATAAGTTTAAGCCGCTAATTTTGCTCTGCAAGAAGAACGGAGCAGATATCAGTCCATCTTATGACAACCACGTCCGATGTGGAGAGATGATAAGAGACCATAGCCGATTAAATTAAGTCTGATCTGGCAGTGATGATTGACGGGGACATGGACACTTCTAACAAATGTCAGCCATGCATTAGGTGAGTAGCCCACTATTAGGAAGTTTTTCAATACTTAAATACTGTCTACTTAAATTTCCCTCCGGGGATCAATAAAGTATCAACCTATCTATCTAATAACGAGACAATATGCAAATAAGATAATACTAATAATTGTCATGGTTCCCCGTATGAAAGTGGCTTGCAACTTACTGCTGGTAAAATCACTGTTTATTTCTCGTTTTGCATAGTATTACATTCCTCTTCTATAAACAATCAAAGTCCTACCCAGGGTTGTACACTGCGACGAGATGATTGCAAATTGCCCCCTAATTTGGCCGGTGCAAGTGGAAAATAATATCTGAGGGCAAGCTTGCGAGTAGTGATTTCAAACCTTCATTCGCATTTCACTCCTAAATTAATCCATACAAATTGGATACAAAAAATAGTAAAACATTAGCCTACAACCAGGCTGTACAGTGCGACATAATGTTGCGTTGTAATTTCATTAGACAGACCAGCGCGGACCTTTAATAACATGCAATTTAATTGATAGCTGGTAACCAAGGTATCCATTAGGACTATGCTAAGCTAACTAGCGTTAGCTGCTGCTAACCCTGGACAACGGTCAAAGCGGACTCCACAACACTAGTTCCATTCGTGAGGAAAGGGGGTGGGTTATATTGACAACGCTTGACAACAGAAGTTTAAACATAACTTCATATTTATTGGTTATTCGTTGTTTCTGTATATCATCCACTTTCCATCTCTGTGTTCAAATCTTCCTGTTTACATTAGAGTGTGACGTCATCACCTACGGCAGCTTAGACGATAAAAACGCGAACCTAGAACAAAACCCGAGGGGGGGGGGGGGGGGGCTGGCTCTCTCGTTTGTTCTCGCCCGCTCTCTCTCTACATTCAATGATTTAAAGAAGTAGCCAAACGTTACAGACAGTATAAATACTAACTGGATAGTTGATGATATAAATATTTAATTTCATTATCTGAAATATTCTACAATCATTAAGTCTGCTATAAGCCATTATCCCTTTGTGTGTGATTATTATTTTCTCACAGTAGTGTGTGTATGTATGTATATATACATACATATGTGTGTGTGTGTGTTTGGCTAAAGTGGATAGAAAACACAGTACTGTGCAAAAAAAAGGCACCCAAGAGTTTTTATATAAATGGTCTTAGATGTAAATAAAAAAAATGTATTAGTGTGTCAGTAGACTACTCTTAGTACATTTTCATTAAATTATTTTTTAAAGCATCTTCATGGTTTAATAATGCAAACATATGTTGCAGGGACTTATTATAATCATCATATTGGCGTGACTGTATGCATCAAAGGTTTAAATGAATGTCAAAATATTGCGATATATATCGTGTATCGTGATATGGCAAAAAAAATATCGCGATATCATTTAGAGGCCATATCGCCCAGCCCTACTATAATGGTAAAATAGTTATTTAATAATTTGCCCCTAAAAAATATTCAAGTGTGCCCCTAGTGAAAAAGCTTACCGTACAGCCCTGCTGCCATAAGAGCGATGGCCTCATACTGGTCAATTAAACCTTTTTGATTAAGAGTCTTTCCTTCGAGCTAAGTTGAACCGAACATTCAATTCAACATTTCACTGTCCAAAGCGCAAACTTAAACAAGGTTGCGTCACAACACGGTTTTCAAAATAAAGGCCATATATACAAATACCGTAGTAGGCCTGCCACTCTTATAAAAAAAAGTCCTGGATATACATAAACATTAATTGGCATAGATCTCTATAAACGGCCCAACACATTGATCACTTTAGGCACACACTGAAACCAGTAACATCACAAATATGAAGCAGGTAATTACCCATAAAAATAATAAACCTTTCATGGGGTTATTTACAATAATAATAATTAATTTTATTTCTAAAGCACTTTTCATTGTGAAACAAAGGTATGCAGAGTTTCTTGTACTCCTGATTAACCGATTCTGCGCCATTAACGAGTATAATCGTTATTGGCCGCCATGCGTTGAGCGCCAGAAACGAGTTTTTATGATCGTTATTTCCTTTATTCGCTATTGCCATTAATAATTCAGCCAGCAAGGCTCCGGGAGACTCTGGCCTCTGTCGGATATTGCAACGGCTCAAAACCGCCGCCTGGTGGATTTCGGGCGAGTTGCACGCCACTCTCAACCGGATGGTGCGTTCTGTGCATCGGCGAAAATGTTCCAGGCAGAGCTCTCTTGTTATGTGGATCCAGACACTCTAGTGCATTGGATCGCTTTCGAGACGCAATAATCAATATGCTTTTGGCGTTTATTGCGTCGTTCAAACGGAAAACGGATCTAGCAGATGGAAATCAAATAATTGGAATATTTTTTCTCCAGACTCATCTGCCACAGGTAAGACGAATCTAACGTTAATTCCAGCTCGATTGTCCATTTATTTCATTGCAATCCATCGGATCAATGTATGATGTCGTACTAAAGAAAGCCGTTACTGACAATCAAGGAATCATAAACGACCCCCCCCCCCCTTTCCTTCATGCATGATGGAGCATAATGTATACCGATCATATGCATTTGAATTTTTTATATTATATTGTAGTCTTTTAGTCTTAACTAAAAGATTTTAACAAAATAAGCAGCAGCACTATTGGATAACTGAGTCATGTTTGCTATGACGACGAGAGGGCCTACCTGGAAGAGGTAGAAAATCTGTCACAGTGGTGTCAGGAGAACTGCCTCTCCCTGAACGTCAGCAAAACAAAAGAGATGATTGTGGACTTCAGGAGGTCGGGGGTCAAGGACTACAGCCCCCTCAGCATCGACGGGGCACCGGTTGAGAGAGTGAACAGTTTCAAGTACCTCGGAGCCCACATATCCGAGGACTTGACATGGACCACACACATTGACAGTGTTGTGAAGAAGGCACGACAACGCCTCTACTTCCTCAGGCGCCTAAGGAAGTTCCAAGTCAGTCAGAAGATCCTTAGGAACTTCTACTCATGTACAATAGAGAGCATCCTGACTGGCAACATCACCTCCTGGTTTGGGAATAGCACTGCACAAGACCGTAGCAGACTACAAAGAGTGACACGTTCAGCCGAACGCACAATTGGAGGGGGGCTTCCCACCCTCCAGAACATTTACAACAAGCGGTGCAGGGGGAAGGCTAAGAGAATTATTAAGGACTCGAGCCACCCGAACAACTGCCTCTTTGAACTGCTGCGGTCAGGCAAGCGATACCGGAGTCTTAAGGCGAGCACAGAAAGACTCAGAAGAAGCTTCTATCCCCAGGCCATCAGGCTGCTAAACGAACAATAAACACTATGCAACAACCATCAAATGCACACAGCACACACACCCACACGCACACACTCACTTAAACAAACAACACACTGCAGCACCCACTCTCCACACTTTAGATCACACAAACACACTTTATATTTATTGATAAAGGATTTGCACTACAACTCGTACACCTACTGTAAATTGTACCTAAATTGCACCTCATCCCATTTCTGCCTTGCACTATATAGTATTGTATATTAGTACACTGCATAGTATTGTATATTATATGGTAACTCAGTTACGTCTATTCTGCATCGAACATTGTACATATGTCTATACTGAACACTGTGACCTCATTTTTTTTACTTCTAATTTACATACTATACTATGTTATTTTATTTCATACTTATCTTATCTTGTCTTGCACAGTCTCTGGAGCGTAACAGTAAGAAGCATTTTGTATAAAAGTATTCTGTACTTCTGTATGACAACTATTAAAGAAACTTGAAACTTGAACTTGAACTTGTATTTCTTTCTTTAGGAGAGTAGGACATTTGTTTCACAGTTTTAGCATGATGTTTTATAGATGGCTAGGTTAAACACAGGTTTTTGTTTTTAAGAGGGGGGGTTTGATTTGATTGGATTGAAGTTTATTTCAAGTATGCAACACAACAAACAAACATCAAGTACAGATATAGCCTTAAGCCGTTCAAATAATAAATGTATACATAAATAAATAAATAAATAAATAGTTACAATATATAATCTAATAATCTAAATCGAATCTAATATATAATCAAAAAAAACGAAAGGCTAAAATGCTAAATATATAATCTAAGAATCCAATAATCTAAATCTAATATATAATATAAGATTATTATAAGAGTCTTTTGTCTTTAATGTTAGCTTGCAAACTCAAATACTGTCTTGGTAAACCTCATAATGAATTGTTTGGGGAAAAAAGGAAAAACATTGTGTATAGTGTATCGCCGAAAGGTCAGAAAATATCGTGATATCATATTTAGGCCATATCGCCCAGCCCTAATATAGCGTGTATATAGGAACGAAATGCCAATAGATTATGTATAATATGCGTCTGGGCCTATTAGGGCTGTCTTAAATGCTTCGAAGCTTCGTTCGATGGCACGAGCTTCGAACATAAAAAAAAATCGAAATTTAAAAAAAGATTTTTTATTTATCTTTTGCCTCCAAAATCTTGCGCCTCCATTCCAATGAAACGAAAGTAAGCGGCGCCTTCCCTTCCCTCGACTCCACCTCTCTACAACAAGCATGTGGAGATTATCTATGTTGAAAACAACAAGGACATGTGCAGCAGACATGTCGACGAAGAAGCCATCAGACGTGTGGTTACACTTTAAAATATGCAAAGACAATGCCCAAAAAGCCGAGTGCCAGATATGCCAGAAGAAAATGGCATATCACAACTCTACAACAACTTTGTCAAATCACCTAAAAAACTTGTATCGTTGTACACGACGGCGACACCACACAAAACATTAATAAGGCTATGCCTATGCTGCTATGACTAATGTGTTACCAAGTTGGCTCATTTAATTGTAATCATCTGCTTTTGTAGGTGCATTGTCTGATATAATTATAAATTAAATGTAATATAATTGTTTGCTTGATAGACGAAGGTTGCAACATAATTATGTAATGTCATGTAGTTGGCTGTGAGAGCAGCCCCACTGCACCCAGGCAGCGCAGCCTTGTTGGCTGCGTCACAGTCACGAAAGGGGCTACTTAATTAATTAATCCAATCCACTTTATTTATAGAGCACATTTAAAAACAACAAAGTTTACCAAAGTGCTGTACAAGTCCCACAACATAAGATAAAAAAATAAAAATAAAAATAAATATTATAATTAATATTTTTTTTTAGAAGCTTTGAAGGTCAGCCCTAGGGCCTATAACTCGCATTCTAGGAATTACTGCAGAACACTCTAAAAACATACTTATATTCACGACGGTATTAACACGACAATGTATGAATGGGAAAATATAACGTTCCCACATCCGGAACGATAGACACCCGATGTTGAATGGGCCTTTGGGCCATAGTAATGTCGATATAGCTATAATATTTAAAAAGTTATATCCCTGCAAAGAAGGTGAGAAGATAGGCTTACAGTGCTGGCAGAGAGAGGTATAAGATGGTCAAACTGCGTGGCAGACATTGTGTTAATGCAATGGTGTGTTGTGATGATCTCATTCAAGGAGCACTACAAGCGCACACACACACACAGTTTGTTGTTTTTGTTCCATTAGTGATTTACACACTTTCTCAGTTGGTTCATTATAAAAGATACAAACCTGAAAACAAAAGCACTTAAATGTTAAATAAAAGGACCACAGTAATGAGGCAGGAGGAACATATTTTTTTGCACTATAATGGTAAAATTGTTATTTATAGAATTATATGAAGAACCCTACCCATAATTATCTCCTGGGCATGCATGCTAACAAAGCGGTGGCTTCTTATAAAAAATGTGTTTCTCTCTCTCTCTGCGTGTGTACTTCCTGGTTTAAGTTCAGAAACCCTCTCTGTTGGTCTTTTCTGGGTCAATGTACACATCGATTTCTTTGATAAGAAGCTACCAGTTAGCGTGACCAGGAGTTAGATTTAAGCTAGGTTCATCACTACCTCTCTGTTATCGTGACCAGGAGATAGATTTAAGCTAGGTTCATCACTACCTCTCTGTTATCGTGACCAGGAGATAGATTTAAGATGGGTTTATCACTATACCTCTCTGTTAGCGTGACCAGGAGTTAGATTTAAGCTAGGTTCATCACTACCTCTCTGTTATCGTGACCAGGAGATAGATTTAAGCTAGGTTCATCACTACCTCTCTGTTATCGTGACCAGGAGATAGATTTAAGATGGGTTTATCACTATACCTCTCTGTTAGCGTGACCAGGAGTTAGATTTAAGCTAGGTTCATCACTATACCCGTGTGGTACCGGTAAGAGCCTATCATCAACCTATCATCCATGTGTGGATGAATTTGCTATTTGAATTTGCTGCTACTGATAGCCCACGTGTGCATGCGCCGTGCAACAAAGGAGAGCAAGGGGTGGTTTTCTTTTATACTTTTTTTTCAGAAAACAATATACACAACTCTTTAACTCATTGACGGCCACAAGCTCTCCCCATCTGCACTGACTAGCGCCAGCTTTTCTTGACCAGGCATTTTCACGATATTTCACAATCTTTGCAGAGCTATTGTATATTCTATATTATAGCTATGGAGACAATAGTATGGCTCATTTGACACTATTTTTAGTCCAACATGTAAAAAAGAGTGTGTTTCTACACACGGTAGTTTGTAGTTTATTACACGCTAAACATCGCCCATTTCCAAAATAATCCAGTCTTTTTCCATAGATCGCGAGATAAAACGTGGTATATGCAATAAGCCCAAATCGTTCTGGTTGATCCCCTGAAACCCCAAATACTCCCAAATCAAAGGTATATACCATGTACTAGGGCTGACCTTCAAAGCTTTTTTTGGCAATCGAAGCTTCAGGGCCGAGCTTCGATTTTAATTCGAAGCTTCGAGAAAAAAAGAATGTATATTAATTATAATTTTATTTATTTTATTTATTTTTGTATCTTATACAGCACTTTGGTAAACTTTGTTCTTTTTAAATGTGCTCTATAAATAAAGTGGATTGGATTAATTAATTAAGTAGCCCCTTTCGTCACTGTGACGCAGCCAACAAGGTTTCACTCGGCTGCCCTGCCTGGGTGCAGTGGGGCTGCTCTCACAGCCAACAACATGACATTACATAATTATGTTGCAACCTTCGTCTATCAAGCAAACAATTATATTATATTTAATTTATAATTATATCAGACAATGCACCTACAAAAGCAGATGATTACAATTAAATTAGCCAACTTGGTAACACATTAGTCATAGCAGCATAGGCATAGCCTTATTCATATTTTGTGTGGCGTCGCCGTTGTGTACAACGATACTTAAGTTTTTTAGGTGATTTGACAAAGTTGTTGTAGAGTTGTGATATGCCATTTTCTTCTGGCATATCTGGCACTCGGCTTTTTGGGCATTGTCTTTGCATATTTTAAAGTGTAACCACACGTCTGATGACTTCTTCGTCGACATGTCTGCTGCACATGTCCTTGTTGTTTTCAACACAAGATAATCTCCACGTGCTTGTTGTAGAGAGGTGGAGTCGAGGCGCCGCTTACTTTTGTTTCATTGGAATGGAGGCGCAAGATTTGAGGCAAAAAAAAAAAAAAATTTTGATTTTTTTTTGTGTTCGAAGCTTGTGCCATCGAACGAAGCTTCGAAGTATTTAAGACAGCCCTACCATGTACACATGTGCCTTCACAAAATCATCAAGGGGGGGCAGGGGGGTAGTCTTACCCCGAAAATGCGATTATTGGTTTAGGTCTGGTATAATAGGACACTGTGATCGTTACAGAAACATGTTTCAGGTTCGGTAAAATAGACATGGGGGGTCCTTACCTTAGCCAGAAGGCACTCCAAAAAGAATAATTCCAATGATCCCATCATAATAATTAGTAATTACACGTGTTTACGGGAAACTATAGGTTTTGAGGCGAGCAGATCTCCATGCGATTGCTCTGCAAGAGCTCCTCCCCCTCAGAGCGAGTCTTGACAGTCCAGTTCAGCCATTGTCTCTACTGATCCCTTTCTATCAGAGTTTAAAAAGTAGGTGATACTGCCACCTGGTGAGATTTGATCGGCATTGCAATTCCAACGTAGGCAAATTAGCCAGGGACGGCTAGAGTGATCCGGATGATCGTTTAGAACGGGGATCAAAGGAAAAAGATCAACTGATCCAAAAATGAGTTTACTCGTTATTGGCGCTCAAGCGTTGGCCACCAATGAGTTAAAGACTGTTTCTCTCCCTCCCTTTTCTCAGACGAGGCACCAGAGAGGGGATACACACCATCTGACCCTGGAAGAGATCCTGGATGAGACCAAGTTACTGGACATTAAAATGAAGCAGAAACAATGGCTTATAACTGAAGTATGTGTATGGAATTGTGTGTGTATGTGCGCATGCAAATATGTGCGTCTTGCATACTACTAGGGCTGTCCCCGACTAAGGATTTGGATAGTCTACTTTGATTGGCTGAAATTTGTCGATAGTCGACTGGTAGTTTTTTTCTTCATTCCATTTGGGCTGCGGGGGTGCTTAAGGTCTGAAGGAGTCCACTGAAGGTTTCTTGTCCTCTGCAAAAGCATGCATACATCTTTATGTCTAGTCTAGTGTGTTCATTAGATGGGTGAAATCCTCTTTCAGTGCCTCTGTGCTAGGGCTGGGCGATATGATGATATTATATAAATATTGGGTACAGTTCATTAACAATACACTTTTCTTGGTTTTGCCCAAGAGGATTGTGTCGCGTCAATCTGGTCCACACGTTCAAACTTTTGAACAACGCCGCCCCCACACACACACTACTGCATCAAAGTTACTACTTATGATTAACAAAGGCATATTCGTTTTGTGGCATTAACGTTATATAGTTACACGTTCAATAACATCAGCGTATTTACCCGAACATAGCAACGTCCGAGGACGACCTAGATAGATAGCAAGCATTACTCGTTCATATCTCAGCCCGTGCTGAGTTGTGCCCATTCTGCGGTCTGTTAATAAAGTTTTCAATCAGACAGATGTATGGAAAGGCTTTTATTATAACATTCGTTGCAGTAAAATCATTATGCCTCGTTTGGTCATCCTGCGGAGCGCTGGTAATCTACTCGTCGGCCGCGGGGAGCTAATGTTAGTAGCTGTGTTGTGAGCACTCGTCAAAATCAATGGAGGACATTCTGGAAGTAAAAAACGAATACGCGCTTGCCAATTGGTGCTAAGAACAGCAGGGCGGGTGCAAGCGGTGTGACGTAATTGGCAGACTCGACTGTCAATCAAAATGATTCTGTTTGCCATCTGAATGAATGAATGAATGAAAACTTTATTAACAGATTGCAGAATGGGTACAATACAGTACAGCTCAATACAACAACAGTGGACTGGAGGATGAAGACCAGAAAAAGACTTTCGGCTTTTTTACTTAAGGGTCCTCCATTTTCAATTCATCAAAACATTTAGAGACATACAAATATACAGTAGTTTCATAAAAATGCTAAAATGCTATTGATTGATTGATTTAAAACTTTATTAACATATTGCAGAATGGGTACAGTACAGCTCAATACATACAATTTTTAAGGGGATGCAGACCAGAGAGAGACTTTCGTATTGTTTACATCAGGGTCCCCCATTTTCAATTAATCATATTTCATATCTAAATCATATAATATATCATTGCTAAATATATGCAATATATAATCTAATAATCCAATAATCTAAATCTAATATATAATATAAAAATGCTAAATGCATGGGTATTTTATTTTGTCTTTAATGTTAGCTTGCAAACTCAAATACTGTCTTGGTAAGCCTCATAATGAATTGTTTGGGGAAAAAAAGAAAAACATTGTGATGTGTATCGTGTATCGCCGAAAGGTCAGAAAATATCGTGATATCATATTTAGGCCATATCGCCCAGCCCATTTTCTTAGGCAGTTAGCCTTGCTGGTATGCGTGCCATTAGCGTTAGCCATGCTTCTAGGCCTCTTTGCTTTTGGAAAGAATGATAAAAGAAATATCTAAAAATCTAAAATATTACAATTTTTTTACTATAAGGTTGGCAGTCGACTACGGCTCCTTTCGATTGATTAGTAACAATTACTTTTCAGGATGAAGAAACCACACACACATTGTCTCACACTCATACAGTACCACATTATCACAAATCCCTTTCTTCCCTCAATACTTCACAACCTCCCATCTACTCTCCACTTCCCTAACCACTCCTCGGTTATTTACTGGTATGATTGATTGATTGATTGATTGAAAACTTTATTAACAGATTGCAGAATGGGTACAGTACAGTACAGCTCAATACATACAATTGCTAAGGGGATGCAGACCAGAGAAATACTTTCGTCTTGTTTACATCAGGGTCCCCCATTTTCAATTCATCATAACATATATGACACACACGACTTATAGATAGACAGTACTGCTACATCTATACATTTATGACATACCAGATTTGCAAATACAGTACTGTTTGTGATACAAAAAGTGTCCAGAAAAGAGTATATACATTTGACGTAGAAACTGTACATTGGAGGAGGTTGGGTAGGTGGGGTGGGGTTGGGTAGGGTAGGGGGTGGGGGACACTGTACATTGGAATACATGTTCCTATACATGCATACTGCCGGTTATCACATGCCATGTATAATGTAGGGGTATTTATACTCCTATTCAAATAAGCCAAAGACCTGAAGTGACTTTTTTCATGTATTGTATTAGCTATGTAATATTGCACGCTAAAGACAATTTGAACAAAACCAAGAAGCATTTCTTTGTACTTTATATGAAAATTATATTCTGTTGATGGAAAATTGCAAATTTGTCAACACATCCTGCATGTGGGCATGCACATACAAATGACATCCAATACGAAAAGATCTTTGATTTCCACGTCCCTCCCTCCATGTAAAACTGAATTCCCATAGGTCCTCACAATTGAGTGAAGGCCAACACATCCACACTCCTACGCAGAGCTGTCTCTATGCTTCTATGTCACATCTCTGCGCAAGAGGGCCAAGATTTGTACCAAATCCAGATATCTGCAACAGAAACAGTTTGAAAGAAAATGCTGCTATAACCTTGAATTGGGTTTTTACAGATAATCACTAATAACCACAAATTAACCTTGTCTGAACATTTATGAGTTATGCAGTGATGTAATTATCAGAGAAGTAAACAGGCTGTCTTTTCTGTGTAAAGAAACCATACCTTTATGACTGCATTCATCGTCGTTTCCATGGACACAGTGAATAAACGAGGCTGCACAGATGCAGTGAAATTAAATTATTTTACTTTCATTTTTGGTTGTTATTTACAAAAGAGACTAGAAAATATGGAGGGAACAATAATATACGATTATTTATTCAATATGTTAAGGGAAAATAATGGGTAAAGGTAGCACCAGTCGATTTATTTCTGTTTGGGCAGAGATGTTTGACAGTGGAACGTAAATGGAACATCATCCAACTCTCTTCATAGGAGAATGGCCAACACCACCAGTCAAGTCAGTCACATCTCTACCACGGAAACATGTTTGGAAAGCTGTTTTGTTGGGTCCTTAAAACAAAACCTGAACCTAAAACCACTTTCTGCCCCCCACCCCACCCCCAAACACCAGGCCCTGGCCAGCAATCCAAAGATTGAGGTGCGGGATGGGAAGTATGCCTTTAAGCCTAAGTACCACCTGAAGGACAAGAAGGCCTTGCTGAGGCTGCTGGATAAACACGACCAGCTCGGCCTGGGAGGAGTGTTACTGGACGACGTGGAGGAAGGTTTGCCCAACTCGGCCAAAGCCATTAAGGTAATGCATACTGTACACATTGTACAGATGACACAAGCCTCAATATACAACAAAACTCAAAGACACAGACCTCAATACATACAACAACCCTGAGACGAATAACCATTATGTATGTTTTGCACTTCAAGTTTTTAAGTTTCAAGTTTCTTTAATAGTTGTCATACAGAAGTACAGAATACTTTTGTACAAAATGCTTCTTACTGTTGCGCTCCAGAGACTGTGCATGACAAGGTAAGTATGAAATAAAAACATAGTAAAAATTAGAAGTAAAAAAAGAGGTCACAGTGTTCAGTTTAGACATATGTACAATGTTCGTAGACGTAGTTACCATACAATATACAATACTGTGCAGTGTACTAATATACAATACTATATAGTGCAAGGCATAAATGGACGAGGTGCACGAGGTGTGAGTAACTTGGGAGTATGAATATAATGAATAATAATGAATATAATGCATCATCCGAAAGTACTCATTGATACAGTTTCAAAACTAACACCAGACTTATATGATTCTTGGTCTGAAGGATCCACTCACTGAAGTAATTTTAAACTTGACACTGAAAAAGTGAGGAATTAACCCATTGCCTTTTCTCTTCCAGGCTTTAGGGGATCAAATCATCTTTGTGACCAGACCAGACAAGAAGAAAGTGTTGTTCTACAATGACAAACATTGCCAGTTTGTGGTTGATGACGGTGAGAGAACATTTGTAAGGTTTCTCTGGTAGCAAATTATCCCAGATCTGGCCCCATGTGGATTGGTCATTGCATGTTTAGACTGGATTAGCACAATATTATGGAAGGCATATGCAAGACGATTACTAGAAGTAGTAACGCATGAAGAGTAACGTCCCTGTCACAACCCCCCTCTGTACATCAAACTCAGTTTTGTTGATACTTTTTATAGCTGTTTGTTTGTTGTTTGCTTGATGAGGGAATTCCTGTTCACTCGTACCACTTATTAAATCCTAGAATTCCAGAAACTGTGGCGGAGTATTCCAGTGGATTCTATCGATGAAGAGAAGATTGAGGAGTACCTTAAGAAACAAGGCATCTCCTCCATGCAAGAGACGGGACCAAAGAAAGTGGTCAGTGTTTTTGTTTTTTTCCATCTCTTATCCCTAAAAAACCCTTTCAATTTATTCTCGAAAGGACAATTGAGGTCACCCTCATTTCCAATATCGTCGAGACATACAGATTATCAACAAGTTAATAATAAACATTGATGATTAAACACATGATTTCTCATATAAGTTGCAGTGGTGCGCATCATATGTCACCAGTGATAAATCTAAGCGCAGAATGATAGACAGAATCCAAATGTTTTAAGAGTGGAAGGAGCAGCAGCTCTATGAACCACATGTCCATAATCCAGGACACACAACCCTCTTTCTGCATGTCATTGGAAGACTTCTGTTCCTGTATAAAAGGCCAATCTTTTGCAATTTACAAGCAAGGTTATCTACAGATGTAGCCCTTAGGACGGTCTGCACTGCCGAGTGGTTTCCGGTGATTGCCATATTAACAGTATCAACCAGTAGGGGCGCTCGGGTTGCACCAGGTTACTTTTGTCTCTAAAGGGGAGGGGAGATTTTTTTTTGGCCATGTTCTCAGCTTGAATACACAGCGCAGATGCTGTGTAAAGAACAATCGAGACCGTTTTCAAATGTCCAATCTAACGAATTTCGTTTGCTCATAAAATGCTTAAAATGTTAAATATATGAATTCTAGTAAGTAAGTAATTTATTTTGAATTCTGATTCTGTTTTGTCCTATCCACTATCCTGTGATTATAAAAGAGCTTCGAGCCCCTCTAATACGCACTCGCAGATCGGTTTTCTCACGTTGCATATTACAATAAACTTTTATATGATATAATTAGATTTTTTGTTTATTTTCTAGGCGAAGATCATTTGAAAAATATTTGAAGCAATTTGTTTGTTCTGTAAATAAGTGCTTTGCCTTTCTCGTTCCCCGCTTAATATAATGAATCAAATGTCCAATCTAACAAATTTTATTTGCTCATAAAATGCTTAACATTTTAAATATATGAATTCTGTTTTTGTCCTATCCACTATCCTGTGATTATAAAAGAGACCCGAGCCCCTCCAATACGGCTCTGAGACATTTACATTGTCATGCGAATATTTGAAGCATTAACCCTTTATCTGCCGGAGATTATTCTCATCTTATTACATGGCGTTTTCACATTCGCCGAAATGCTTGCTTGTGATTGGTCAATAGCCCCCCGACAGCGGTCATTATCAGACAATAATGACCGCTGTGGGACAATAATGACCGCTGTGCGCAGCTGTTCGCAATCAAGCCCACTGACACACACTGTTTCAGTGCAATTAGACACTGCCGGTGTTCTGCTGCCGGCGATGACAGGGGGCGGAGCCAGAACGCAGCCAGAACCAGTGTTGCGAGTCGATGTAAAATGAATTAGGTATATTGTTAGTAAGTTAGCCATGTAATAAGCGGGATAATGTATAGCTATACTCGATCATTGTCGCAAAATAATTGACCTTCACTGACGTTTAAAACACCTCGCCGAGGCGGCTCGGTATTTTAAACTCTGTGTCGGTCAATTATTTTGCGACAATGACCTCGTAGCTATACATTATCCCTTACTTAATCCCTTCTCTGCCAGTACTGTAAATCTATGGAGATGTTCCCCTTCTTTGCAGGGCTATAACTTTTTAAATTGTATTGCTAAATTGACATTACTATGGCCCATTCAACATCAAGTATCTATCGTTTAGGATGTAGCAACGTTCTACTTTTTCATTCACACATTCATACTAAAATATGGTCTAAAGTATAAATATGTTTTTATCGTTTTCTGCAGCATTCCATAGAACGTGAGTTATAGCCATAAATACATATATTAGATCATCAAATGTAGTTTGATACCGATTGACGTCAGATTAAAAATTTCAATTGTACAAGGTCCTAAACGTCATGACTCATCATCTGCTGGTGCCCGGAGTGGGGGGGGGGGGGGGGGGGGGGTTATAAGTCCGTGGCCGACGTTAAATCATTTATGTAGTATGGGTGATGTATAGATCAGAGCAGTTGGTATGGATAATAATAATCAAACACGCTGAAACTCACTCACTGACATGTCTTGTTTATTTTGGCTATAAGATGATGTGATGTCTTTAGAAAGCTAAGAAAATCCTTGTTTCAATAGTATATGAAACTCAAAATAATAACTTTATTTGTATAGCACTTTTTCATACATGCCCTTTGTTATTAATGTTTCACATTTTGTTTATCATTTTGGAAATAAATTCTATTTGAATAAATTATATTTTTGAAAGCTAACCTCACCTTTTAATTGCCAAATAATAACATACACTCTTACCAGGGGTCAAAACAATGCCATTTACTGCTTTTTATATAGAAATAAAATGTATATTATGCATAATTGAGTTTGGAATTTTGGCCCGGCCCTCCAACATATTTTCAGTTGCTCATTCGGCCCCCCCGGGAAAAATAATTGCCCACCCCTGCTTTAGACCGTATTTTAGTATGAATATGTGAATGAAAAAGTAGAACGTTGCTACATCCTAAACGATAGATACTTGACGTTGAATGGGCCATAGTAATGTCAATTTAGCAATACAATTTAAAACGTTATAGCCCTGCAAAGAAGGGGAACATCTCCATAGACAAATAGAGCTGGCAGAGGATGGTATAAGGATGGATAAGCGTGGCAGAGAAAGGGTTAATCAATACGATCAATGGATTCAGTGAACCATATCACCCTGGGTTGGTAGTTTTAGTGCTGTCAATCGATTAAAATATTTAATCTGATTAATCGGATGATTGTCCATAGTTAAATCGCGATTAATCGCAAATAAAAAAAATATATAAAAAATTTATATCTTTTTTTTTATCCACTTTTTCTCCCATTTTCTATTTTTCTCCCATCCCAATTTCGTATCATCCAATTCAACCCTCCCCTGTCTCGAACGCTGTTTCATGCCTCCCACAAGCCGGCTGCAATGTGGACTAAGTCATACATAGCACGAGTCCCCTCCGATACTCGAGGTAACAGCAGTCGCATCTTTTCACCTGCGCGGCGCGATCTTTCAGCGTCAGGGGTCTGCGCTTTGGAGGGGCGCCGCTCCCATCGCTTCCTGATTCTACTGCGCAGGCGCACCAACCGACCTGTAGGAGTCGCTGTCCACAACGCCCGATCCCCACCCATCAGTTTCCCACCCCCTAATACTGCCAATGTGTATTAGTACGGACGACCAGCTAAACTGAAAGCAATGTGGAGCGCTGGGCTTGAACAGGCGAACCCAGCGTCTCCTGCATTCGTGGTGAGCGCCTTGCCCACTGCACCACGTAGCCGCCCCAAAATGTATCTACCTTAACTCATTGGCCGACGATTATATACGCGTTTGTCCGACAACCGTTGAACGCCAACCACGTATATATACGTTATTTGATCATTATTTCTTTTATTCAATATTTCTATTCATTACAGGCGCACGGACTCGGGGTTAACATGGGGAATCCTCATGATAATGTAAAAGTGCAATACCGGCCGCATCACGCTAGATGGCGGTATCGAGCACCCTTTCTACCTTGTATCTTTCTCGGTGGGATGGCCCCAGGTCTCCGGTTTCACTCTTCCTTGTCGGCCGAGTGGAATGGTTCTCCCGGTTCCAAGCGCGTCAAATATCGCCGATCCATATGTTGTGGTGAATTATGCCGTCGACGAAATGGACATTGGATATACCAGATGGCGATCAAACAATTGGAATATTGTTTTTGGAATACTCCCGGCCACAGGTAAGGGCGATTTGACGTAAATTTTTGCTTGATCCTGCAATGCTTTCATACCGATCGGGCTGATAACCGTTTTTTAGTGTTCAATGCGAATGCCATTACTGACAATCAAATAATCAGAAACAACCCCCCCCCCCCTTTCATGCATTCATGATGGAACATAATAGCTATGATGTAGATTGATTTCGGGATAATAGCGTATACAGGCAAGACATGGCAATGTCTATAGTGGAATCGACGTATAGGGCTTTAACTCAGGATTTCATGAATTACCCTAGACCGCTCTAAAACCATACTTATATTCACCACGGTATAACACAGGAACGTATGGATGGAGAAATTCATTCTTTCTCACATACTGAACGATAGATAGGTGATGTCAAATGGGCCATAGTATTGTATCCATAGCTATAATATAGAATATAGTTATAGCTCTACAAACAAGGTGACTCAGTCCTATATTTTAACGTGTGGCAATGCGACCACAGGGCGATGACTAATCCCCGGCGGCCAATCAGTTAAACGGATATTTTTCAAGTTCAAAGTTTTAATACTCTTATCAACATGAGTCAACAAATGCTTGCTTTATGCAGCAATTTAACACAAAAGGATGACCCTCATGCATTGCAAATTTGCATCAAATTCAAAACAGAGTGATGCACAAAATAACTTAAAAGAAAATAATAATTTAAAACAATGAATAAAGTGTGCATGAAATAATAGGGGAAAGAAAACATTAGGAACACAAGGGCTGAGGACTCACACCCCCGCCCCCCCCCCCCCCCCTCTCTCTCACACACACACACTCTCCCAGCTATCTTTCTCTCTGGCCCCTTCCTCATCTCTCTCTCTCTCGCTCGCGCTCTCTGGCTCTCTGTCTCTCTCTCTCTCTGTCTGTCTCTCTCTCTCTCTCTCTCTCTCTCTCAAACAAACAAACAAACAAACAAACAAACATAGTCAATGAGAGAGTATCAATAATACACCTGAGTGAAGTCTAGTAAAAAAATAAATACAAATCTAAAGTTAATCGTGAGTTAGAAAAATGTGTGGCATTAATAGATTTGTGCGTTAATACAGCGTTAACTTTGACAGCCTTTCACATTGCATCTTAAACTGGAAGCGTGTTCTCATACACCTGAATATACAGATGAGCAGTGGAATGTTTGTTACAAACAGACACAGAATCCGCTGCTTGTATTTGCGTTCCAAATGGGGAGGAGAGCATTTGCACCTATAGCATTTTTGACCAGGCACAGACTCTGGGTTCTTTAGAGGGAACTTAAATTTTTTTTTTTTACATGATATGAAATCGTGCGGATACTTTTCAATCTGACTTATGAATCATGCTGATAACACACTACTTATTCCAGAGCTCCAGGGCCTCAAAGAAACCGGAGCCATTTCTCTTGCTATGCATAATGACTACTTTATTCCCCCTCACTTAACACCTTCCAGGCTGAGAGCAGCCAGTGGCTTTGCTAGTCTGATGACTTGTGACCCCGCTTCTATCTCCAGGCCATCAGGATGCTCAATGACTCTATGCCCAACCATAGGGAGGTGTAGTCTGACGTCACTTTGGACCGCCCGCGAGGTCCACCCGTATAGGGATTCATCATTGGGAAAATGGATTATCGGCTATTGTAACAATCTGCCTCATGAACATTGGAAAGCTTTCCATTTTTGCACAAAATGAGTTCCCTTCTATCACTAACATTATTGTTTAAGCATTTTTGGTTGAAATAAAATTCAACGTAATTATTTTATGATTAATTGCGAATATTTTTATGTTGAGCTATAGATTGTGGATGAATATGCA
Source organism: Notolepis coatsorum (assembly GCF_963971535.1). Lineage (NCBI taxonomy): Eukaryota > Metazoa > Chordata > Actinopteri > Aulopiformes > Paralepididae > Notolepis > Notolepis coatsorum. The sequence goes on from NC_140171.1 coordinate 37,379,797, forward strand.
CAGAAAGGTACACCATGCAAATGTTCATACTTTATTTATTTTAAACGAGATGATTTAGAAATGGCCAATGGGGAAATACATTGCGATTTCGCGAGGTGGACTGGCCGGAAACCGCAACATACGTAACCACTACACCTCCCTATTGCACACACTCACTTTAAACAAACATTCATCTTTTTACTCTATGAAGCACATTATCAGGGGCTCATACAGAAACAAGCATTTCACTGTAATGTACATGTACTTTTTTTTTATCCACTTTTTCTCCCATTTTCTATATTTTCTCCCATCCCAATTTCGTATCATCCAATTCAACCCTCCCCTGTCACGAACGCTGTTTCTTGCCTCCCACAAGCCGGCTGCAATGTGGACTAAGTCATACATAGCACAAGTCCCCTCCGGTACTTGAGGTAACAGCAGTCGCATCTTTTCACCTGCGCAGCTCGATCTCTCAGTGGCGAGGAGTAACGCGTGGGAGGCTCACGCTGCCCCCGACACTTCCTGATTCTACTGCGCAGGCGCACCAACCGACCTGTAGGAGTCGCTGTCCACAACGCCCGATCCCCACCCATCAGTTTCCCACCCCCTAATACGGCCAATGTGTATTAGTATGAACGACCAGCTAAACTGAAAGCAATATGGAGCGCTGGGCTCGAACAGGCGAGCCCAGCGTCTCCGCATTCGTGGCGAGCGCCTTGCCCACTACGCCACGTAGCCGCCCTTAATGTACATGTACTTTATACATGACAAATAAAAGCAAACTTGAAACTTGTGAGATCTTATAACCAACTAGAGCAGGGGTTCCCAAACTTTTTCAGCTCGAGACCCAAAAGAGAAATTTGGTGTTTTCCCGGGACCCAAACTTACAAAAATACATCATGAATTGCCATAACATACATTTATAAACTACTGATAAAGTACATCACAGCAATAATCAGAGTGTAATGTTAAGTTGCTCACCACCTCATAACATATGTACATACAATTTTGTAACACTTTTAAAAACAAACATGTTCTACTCTCCTCTATTTCTCACCCCTTTTTCAACTCTCCATTTCTTACCCCCCCCCCCCTCCGTCCCTCAACCTTAAACCCCAACATTGAGCAACATTCTGATTAATTTGTACTGACTTATTTAAAAATTCTACTGACATCATGCTAGAAGGGGTATAATATTTCATCTATGGCACAATGAAATCTAATGAGAGGTATGTGGCTGGTTGAAGTTTTCAACCAGCAGATCTATTCTGGGCTTGGTTTTTGAAAGTGCTATTCTGAGGTCATGCTGAGCATTTAGTCTGTTTCTGTATTTGTTTTTCAGGTATGCTAGAGTAGAACACCCAGATTCACATAAGTATGTGGTGCCAAACTGAATCAACACATCTACAACTTAAAAAAAAATATATATAAATTTGTATTTTTTTAAATTTTTTTATATATATATTTTTTTTTATTGGCGACTCAATAAAAACGTGAAACGTAATTCACTCGCAGCTCTGGCTGTCGTTGTGGTAGATAATAATAATAATAATAATAATAATAATAATAATAATAATAATAATAATAATAATCAGGTTTTTATGCACATGAGTCTCCCGAACACGTAAGAACCAAGCCCAGAGTCGATCAGAGCTTCCTACGCTGAGATATGGTCACTTTTCCGCACCTACCCCTACCGGTGAATGTGTCATGCCTCCGTGGATTCCCAGAGGTATTACACGGTGCGCGAAAGTTACCATAGCGTAGGAAAATCTGATCAACTCGGGCTTGGTTTAACTTTTTCGGGAGACTCATGTGCACAAAAACCTTATTATCATGATCATGTCACATTCACAACGACAGCCCGAGCTGTGAGTGAATTACGCGAAGGGGAGCAAAGCCTTGTAAATTGTATCTGAATCTCTCCGTCGCATAAAGGAGTCACTCTCACTCTCACTGTCTCACTCTCACTCTCACTCTCACAAGTAGACAAACGTTACACTCAACTGTAATTCTTTAAACAGCGAGGGAAATTATACAGCCGGACAAGTTAACAATAATTAACACATTTACAAGCTGTATTAAGTTTAGCAAATAAGGAAACGGATAGAGAACATTTCAAAGCACTCAAAATTGCCATTATCTAAATTTGTACCTTCTGAATTGCGCAACGTTTTCAGCATTTCTGAAGAATCTTCTCTGCCGGCACAATCTGACCTAGACCGTGCCTGATTTTAACACCTTGGCAGTCAGGTGTGAACAATAGCTCTTGTTACCATCCCTAACCCCGCCCCCCACCTGATTAGCTGTCATCTGTCACATAGACTTCGCTGCATTATGGATTCTCTTATAGAATAGAATAGAATAGAGGCAGCGTGTTCTGAAATAGGTCTCAACTAGTGCGCAATGAATGAAAAGCAGACTTAAGTCGGACAGACTGGTGCACGTGTGTTAACGCTTCATGTGCGTCATGTGTATAATAATGTTGATTTTACAGACATCCTCTGAATTAAAGGGGAACTATTTTACTATTTCTTTCACTATTTGGGCACTTTTACACAATTCCTGTGAGTCTATGGAACACCTCTGTAATATATATATTTTTTTTATTCATTGTTTTGTATTTCTAATCAAGTCCTCAAAAACAGCATTTTTCTACCTCAAGATTTCGAGCTGTTTTGAGCCTGGGCTCCTAAACCACTGAGCACCGTTGTGTTCGCCTGAACATTAACATGCAGCGGTGACTATATGACATCACATATAGGCACATTTTCAAACGACTCAGTTCAGTGAGGGTGAATATTGTGAGAGGAGAATTGGAAGAATGCGCCAATATGAGAATTTTGAGACATAGATCATATTAATATAAGTTCACATAGCTAGGAAACAATGCTAAACACTCAAAAAGGCCATTTATAAGATAGTTCCCCTTTAAATAATTACAATAATACTGTTATCAATACAACAAAATATGGCATTCAACCGATGTATTGGTTGAGGGATAATAACAGCGCGGCGCTGACAGACGGCTGTTAAATATGTTGCAACGTGCACGGGCTGACTGCCCACAGACAGGCCGTCGGAACGTTCATTTGGGAGAAATAAATAATGACAGCGGGCACAAAGTTTAAAGAATTCCATATAAATTGATAGTTTATTAAGATGCAGCAGGTGGCTTGGGGATAAAACATAGGAGCGCCCCTCTGGACACACACACACACACACACAATATCACATAGCCATTGCATTTTTTTGTTCAGTAAATAAATGCTTATTTTCTTATAATTATAATAATAAATTCGACTATCTGTATTTATTGATGTGCGCCTATGTTTTTAATTACTTCATTTGGAAGAAATCATTGGTGATTGCGTGTGGATTCTACAGAATTAAATAATTATATTATGAATTAATGAAAACTTTATTTAACAGATTGCAGAATGGGTACAATACAGTACGGTTCAATACACACAATTGTTAAGGGGATGCAGTCCAGACCAGAGAAAGACGTTTGTCTTGTTTACATCAGGGTCCCCCATTTTCAATTCATAGTGACATTTATGACATACACAACATACATGACATACAGGTATATAGTACTGCTACATTTGTGACATACGATATGCAAATATACAGTACTGTTACCCATAGATCCTAACAAAAGCACTTTGAACTGCAACCTCTGTATGAAAAGTGCTATACAAATAAAGTTATTATTATTATTATTAACAGAGATTATATACATATGATGGGGACGAGACTGTACATTTGGAGGGGGTGGGTGGGCGGGAGAAAAATTATACATACAGTTGAGAGAAAATATAATACATACGGTGGGGAGGAGACTGTCTATTTGGGGGGGGGGGGGTTGGACCTTTACGGTGGCCAGTTTCGAATTGCAGCCTCCCGTAGGTGCTCGTTCAGAGCGGTTTTGAAAGTGGGTAGGGATTCACATTGTTTTACGGCTGTGGGTAGGGCGTTCCACATTGTTGTGGCATAATTGCGAAATGTGTTTAGTCCCTTGTTTGTGCCGAATCTGGGTTGCACATGATTTGTGGAACTCCCTCTGGTGTTGTGGGCGTGGTATTCACTGACCTTTGGGAAGTATTTCGACATGCACATGGGTACCTGTGTGGTGTAGTGTGTGTGGTGTTTGTTATTTATAACAAAATTATAACCAAAGACGGCAATCAACCTCAAAATTAACCCTGTCTGCAGGTAGACAGTCCTAATGGCTGTAACTATATGACTTTTAAATGAAAAATGTTCATCTAGCCAGATTCCAAGATATTTATATTCTTTAACCTTTTCTATTACTTATTTCAAGTCGTAATATGCAAATAATTTTTAGTAATATCTCTGGCCCTAGAGAACACCATAAATTAGTTTTGCTTGCATTGAGTACAAGCTTAAGGCCAATGAGCTCATCTTGCAGAGCATTAAATTAGTTCTAGATTTCCAATAGCTGATTGTACAGAGTCCGCAATGCAGTAGATAATTGTGTAATTTGCGTATAGATGAGCTTGACAGCCACTCAGGGATAACATAATGGCATTAACCATTAATATAGATAGTGAATAGAACGGAGGCCCAGGATCGATGCTTGTGGAACACCTTTTGTAATGGGTAATCATTCTGACTGCGTACACCCCACTTTCACACATTGGTGTGTCCACCATATAAATAGCTCAGGAACCAACCGCAAGCATTGCTATCAAGACCAATACTGTGTAGTCTATTTAAAAGAAGAAAATGATCAACCATATCAAATAATCTTTGTCTGCGAATACTATATCATTAATAACTAAAGTGGTCTTCCCAAACTATGCCATATCATATATATATATATATATATATATATATATATGTGTGTGTGTATATACAGTATATATAACCATAATTGATCTAGGAATGATGGCGTGGGGTCTAAATCTTTATATCACTTAACCAATTGACCTGTGATTGGAGCCTGTATGTTCTGTCTTAACTCTGTCTCTTCTGTCTGCAGTTACCAATGCATAGGAGGAAGAAGCCCGGTGGCCAGAAGAAGAGGCGCTTCAAGACCCACAACGACCATTTGGCAGGAGTGCTGGAGGACTATTCAGAGGGTGTGCCTCTCAAGAAGTGACCACTTCCTGTCCAGAGAGGTGTTGTGTAGAAACTGATGTCCTGAAATGGTTGGAGATGGAGAATAACCGTCTCACCAAAACTGCAATTCAAAGACTTAGGGCTAGATCCACAAAGATTGGATTGCACGGTGCTAATTGCATCCTTACTTACAATTCATTATGATTATTGATTATCAATCAATCACCACGCAGGGGGATGCAGACCAGAGAAAGACTTTCGTCTTGTTTACATCAGGGTCCCCCATTTTCAATTCATAATGGATTGTAAGTAAGGGTGCAATTAGCACCGTGCAATCCATTCTTTGTGGATCTAGCCCTTAGTCTGGCCTCAATAGTGTTAACTGGCTTGTTTTCTTCTCCTTGCACTCTTTTTACCCCCCAGTGAATGCTGATCTTGCTGTACATGGATTTAGTACAGGTGTGTGTGTGTAGTTGAATCCTATCAAATTGGTTTACTGACCAGTGATACAATAAGAGACTAGGATTATGGGATGATTTAAGGCACTGGATGTCTATGCCAAAACTACCAACATAAAAGGGGCCCTGCCATTAATCATTATGTTTAGCATTCAGTTCTTAAAAGCAAAAGTGAAACCTTTTATTTTATTTTCTTGCTCAATATACCATGGACACTGTGTGCAGCCCCCCCCCCCCCCCCCCCCCCCGAAATGTGTTTGTGTATGGAATGTTTTAATGGCAGTCGACCACATCTGCTGTGGTACATTATTTTCTACTGTTTCATGAAAATCGCAGCATAGTGCAATTGTTTCTGATTTAGTTTGGCAAAAGTACACCTTTATAAACTCCAAGCTTCAGGCTAAACATGTGAACTCCATAACGTGTTCTGACACCAGGTTTGTTTTTACTTGTTTAATGGGCTTCTGTGTGATGTCCCTGTGCTGGTGGCTGTCGCTAATTAACATGGTCTTCTCACCATTGGGGCACAAAGTTACATGCTGTATATTTTACTGAGGCCTTTTCAAAGAACTCACTCAATAAAACATGAGAAAACGACTCTGTCCGTAAAGTCCGAAATAGAAGGTAAGATATTGAAATGTTTGGTATTGTCCCGCCTAATCATACACACAATTCTAATGGTCCCTCATGAAATTTGGCACAGTTATATCTCAATTAATATCTCCATTTTATATTAAATTTTTTTGGTCAACTTACATGAGGCAATTGAAATTAGTCTTTTTTACATATCCCTCCTAAGAGGTCATAATAGCGCAGGGTTGCTGGCCTGGCAGTGCAGTTAGGGGTTCAGTGTCTCACTCAAAGGCAGTTCCAACATGATGTCGAGAGGAGTCTGACTTGAACCAAGAAGGAACCCTCAAGAGTACTAGACAACTGCTTTATTAGTCTGTCTCCTTGAAATACACCACCACCACCAGCATTTTCAAAGCCGTTTATTGAGTCTTATAGAAAACATCCCAGCAGTTTGCCCCACCCTAATATCAAAAAAAACCTACCACCACAATTGATCTATCTCAAACTCCGCCGAATCAAGAAAAGAGGGTGGAGTTTGAGATTGGTCAAATAAATGATGCATACAGATCACCTAGTGCAGCGTAGAAATATATATTGTTAATGACATTAAGCAAAAGAGAAAACAAACATGATTAAAGCTTCCTACATATTCCAACTGTTATACATTCATAGTAACACTGAGGAAGGAACATAATTGTTCCGAAACATGTTTGTTTCAGGCTGCCATTAAATATACCAAAATCTGTGAGTGCTGGTCCAAGCGTATTGCTTTCTTTTTCTATTATACTCCACGGGATTTCAGCACCCAGTGTTATAATTTGTGAGCGCAGTCTATCTTGACTTTTAGTTCCTACAGTAACAAATTGCTGAAACTGTAGGACAGTACTATTCATATTAATAGACCAAAAATTACATAAGTCAAGTCATTTATTTCTAGTGAGTGAAGGTAGACTTCAGCCGGTATTGTGGCTGGCTTTGACGGTTTTCTTTAAGTGGTGGTAGTTTGGCAAGATCTTCATCAGAAAGTCAAGCTGGAGGGTTTGAGGCTAGAAAGAAAGATGAAGACATTCATTAGGGTAAAAAGGTGCAAACAAAGACACCCCCACCCCCCAATTAATTCCCTTGCAACACTCAACAAAACCAAAAGAAAACTTAACAGGTTAATGGATAAGGCCAGCCTTTTATTTTTCTAGTCATCATAGCCTATGAAAAGACCACAATGCATTTCTCCCAACAAGTATGGTCCATCCAGCCAACACCAGATGATGGCTTCTACCTGGAGTTCTGATAACTACATTGTTGACCAAGAAACCTGTTAAAACAAGTCACAGAGCTGTATGGTTTATGTTGGTCAGTATAATTAATCACTGGGATAAACATGGGCATTGTAATTATTCCTGGAACTACCTCACGAAATGTCAACCATTTGCTTTTTCGATCCAGGGAAAGTAGTTCCATTTCAGGCAGCCTTCAGCATAAAGAAGGCAATGAACAAAAAAAAAGTACAATGCTCATGTTCATCACAATGATGAATTATACTGACAAAATAAACAGTATGGCTCTGACTTGTTTTAACAAGTTGTTGGACAACGTTTTCTTGAGCTATAATCTGGTGGACTATACTAGTTAGTAGGAGAAATGCATTGTCTTCTCATAGGCTATGTTTTTGATTATCTTTTTCCCCCTCCTTTTTCCAATTCCCAACCCCCTTCCTGGTTGTTGCGCACTTTCCCCTACTGTTGGTCCGAGAGGCCGGAGAATGTCACATGCTTTCCTCCGACGCATGTGCAGCCAGCCTGGCCGCGCAGATTCTCACTGGGAGAGTGTAACGTGTGGGAGGCCGCACTACCTCTCACCAGATCCTACCTTCGCTGAGCAGGCGCCCCGACCGAACTGTAGGGGTCGCTGTCCACAACGCCCAGGACCCACCCACGGCTCCCCTCCCCCTAACTCAGCCAAACGAGTTAGTATAGCGATCAGCCCGAGCCAAGGCAATGCGGGAGTTGAGACCGCATTCATAGGCTATGTTGACAAGAACAAATACATGTAATTACACCGGCCTTATCCTTTCAAGAATTTAGATGATTTTAACACATTCTGGATGTGTAGTCTGTCATGGGACAGATTAGTGTTTTGTTGACTATGGAGTACCGTTTTTAAATATTATGCCTGACCTTGCTTACGCCACCCCCTTTAGAGAGCGCGTGACCGCCCATACCTGTGGTCTCTCCGTCTGTACTCGTCTCATACACCCAGAACCGAAAATGACTGTGTTCGGTATGACCTCGCAGGTGTTGACCTGGCAGCAGGATCCGATGATGCAGCCACTGGTGAGGATCACATTCCTGCCCACATCAGCTGGGCAGCAGGACAAAGGGGAAGACATTGTATATGATTACACACACAATGGTACATATCCAACCTTCCACACACACACACATTAAGACAAAGTGTGAAACCCAAACAGAAGATGTCCCAATCTCACCTTTTGATTCGATGACATTGTTGTCCCCAATTTTCAGGGCTTGGGATACTGTTAAGTAGTTGGTTAAGGGAACGTTTTACATCGATCATCAAGAATCTAATAGCAGAGGGCGGCTACGTGGTGCAGTGGGCAAGGCGCTCACCACGAATACTGGAGACGCTGGGTTCGCCTGTTCGAGCCCAGCGCTCCACATTGCTTTCAGTTTAGCTGGTCGTCCGTACTAATACACATTGGCAGTATTAGGGGGTGGGAAACTGATGGGTGGGGATCAGGCGTTGTGGTCCTACAGGTTGGTTGGTGCGCCTGCGCAGTAGAATCAGGAAGCGATGGGGGTGGCGCCCCTCCAAAGCGCAGACCCCTGACGCTGAAAGATCGCGCCGTGCAGGTGAAAAGATGCGACTGCTGTTACCTCGAGTATCGGAGGGGACTCGTTCTTGCTTGTGGGAGGCAAGAAACAGCGTTCGAGACAGGGGAGGGTTGAATTGGATGATACGAAATTGGGATGGGAGAAAAATAGAAAATGGGAGAAAAAGTGGATAAAAAAAAAGAATCTAATAGCAGTATGTAGCTATTAGATAGCAGTGTTAATTTTTATATATTTTTTTAAATATAAAGTTTGCCAATAGGGATGTATCAGTAGTATAGCCCTAGTATGTATAAATGACATAAGAGGATCAGTTAATTGGATCCATGGTCAATGCTCGGGTCAGGTAAAGGATACCTGATATTACCTACCTGGGTTCAATCCTAGAGGCAAATCTTTCCTGTGACAAAATGGCATCCAATGTAATAAAAAAAAAAGTCAACCAACGAACTCGATTCTTGTACCGGATCTCCTCACTGGTAAACAAGAATACCCTGAAGACTCTGGCAGGAGCACTCATTCAAGGGTACTACGACTATGCATGCACCTCATGGTACCAAAGCACCTCAAAGGCGCTAAAAACAAAATTACAAACATCTCAAAACAAACTGGTCAGACTACTGCTTGACCTTACTCCTAGAACCCACCTCACCCCTGCCCACTTTGACAACCTAGGATGGCTTAGAGTAGATGACAGAGTACAACAACTTGCAATGGGCCTGGTCTACAAGATACACTACACAACCAAGGTACCCATGTACATGTCAAAATACTTCCCAAAGGTCAGTGAATACCACGATCACAACACCAGAGGGAGCTCCATAAATCATGTTAAACCCAGATTCGGCTCAAACAAGGGACTAAACACGTTTCGCAATTATGCCACATCAATGTGGAACGCACTACCCAAAGCTGTAAAGGAATGTGAATCACTACCCACTTTCAAAAACACTCTCAAAAAACACCTACGGGAGACTGCAATTCGAAACTGGCCCCTGTAAATGTCCTAACACAACCCCCTCCAATGTACAGTAAAAATAACCAAGTATGGTCTTGTCAATATTCCAATGTACAGTGTTGCTTGTACAGTGTCCCCCACCCACCCCTCCTACCCAACCCCCCCCCCACTCCTACCCAACCTCCCCCCACCCACCCAACCACCTCCAATGTACAGTACCCCCCCCCCCCCCCAACCTCCTCCAATGTACAGTTTCTACGTCAAATGTATATACTTCTTTTCTGGACTCTTTTCGTATCACAAACAGTACTGTATTTGCAAATCTGGTATGTCATAAATGTATAGATGTAGCAGTACTGTCTATCTGTATGTCATATATGTTACGATGAATTGAAAATGGGGCACCCTGATGTAAACAAGACGAAAGTCTTTCTCTGGTCTGCATCCCCTTAACAATTGTATGTATTGAGCTGTACTGTACTGTACCCATTCTGCAATCTGTTAATAAAGTTTTCAATCAATCAATCAAACCACATCCAACTTCAAACACATTGTTGACGCCAATGGTCATGGTCTTTGGTTCCACTCCCTCAGAGTCTGGTGTGATGTTCTCTGGGTAGCTGTCGGGATGATGGATAAGCAAGCAATCAATATAAGGTAGAGGGAAATGCTGTGTAAGAATAGACAAGTAGCCTACATACTTTTTTTCCCCTATAATATTTTGTAGCATTAGGCTGTTTGTTACTCAAGTTTCAACACTTGAGGTCAAAATTGGATACTTTATGGTAAGAGCAATACTCATGACAAAGCGCTTTACAATTTATGCCTCACATTCACCCATTCACTCACACACTGACGGCAGAGGCAACCATGCAAGGTGCCAACCTGCTCATCGGGAGCAGTTAGGTGTCTTGCTTGAGGACACTTCGACGTGCCAGAATCGACCTTCTGATTAACAGACAACCGCTCTACTTCTACTGTCGGGAACAGTTTAAAGATCCCCTCCAGAGATGCGTTTTAAACCTTTGAAAATGGTTCTAAAACAATTTGTATAAATATAGCTTCCTTCACTAAAATGGCATAACAGCATCTCTCTACACCTTTAACCTCATTGAGAATGCAAGAATCTATGAATAAATGCAAATAGTTATCTTTTACCAGGAATTCCAAATCTGCAGCTTATATTCTTTCAAGATAATATCTACTCTTTCAGTGTATGCTAAAGCTAAATGTCTCAGGTTACCACATATTGGACCATGATAGGTTCAACCTCTTAGTGACACATGCAACTCAGACTTCATAGAAGCTCTCCCTCTCGTGAAAAAGGGTCTGGTGACAAGTTCTGCACATATAACAATATAGTCAAAGTCATGCCTCCAAGAGGAGTTAACTATTTAAAAAACATGTTTTTGAGTGGAGAGGATCTTTACACATTATCTCTAGCAGTGATGATGTGGTGTGTTTATGTTGCTGTGGTAGCTCACCACCACTAAATTAACAGTGGGGTAACAAACATATATACTCGGATTAAACGGAACAACGTAACAAAAACACCTATTAATGATGAGAGCTTGCTCCTATATAAGATTTCCTTCCCCAATCACAATGGGTCCTGCCTCTGCGATGATGCAAGCTTTGGGATGGACCACTGTCCTGGGACCTTGAAAGTTTAAACAAACAGGAAAGATGTTTGTTCACACAGCAAATCTTGTAGGCATATCTTTACATATAATTCAATTAAGAAATGTAGTGCCTCTAAACAGACTTGGGGAGTAATGGAATACAGTAATGCATTTTTTAATAAGGAAATCCCCCTTGTTTTACTGTAAGACTGAAATACTGTACATAAACCATATAGTAAATGGTAGAGAGGATCAACAGTATTCTAATAGTGACAGAAAAAAATAAACGTAATCAGATTACCAATACATTTTTTTCTTTTTTAATAAATGGGGGTTATTTTTCAGGATTACATTTTAAAAATAATCAAATAAATGTTTTATAATATATTTTATTATATTATACCCCCCCTCTCTCTCAACTCCCCTCTGAACTCTGCACCTGTGCACACTGGTTAGTGGAAAGTTGTCATGTTTCTCTGTTAAATACATATTCTCTGTATATTGACTAGTTAATATAGTTAACTAGTATACAGTTTCTCAGACACTAGGGCGACAATCTTAACAGTGTTCTTAAAACAACGACCAAGGCCCAGTACAGCTTGACTTAGATATGACATGTCCAAGAAAATCACATCTTATTATTATTGTTATCTTCATATCAGACAAAACCCCTAAACCCATCTTTGTTTTAATTTTTTCATTTGTCATTCCCAGCTGGTGTATTTAATTGTAAGTCTGACCAGAGCTCTTTCTCACTTTGTGGTCAGACGCTCGTGTTTCACTTGTCTGATTGTAAAATGTTCTTTTGATACAATTTGACTCATCTGAATTTCTACAGTTTCACAGTTTGGCGATGAGGATGGACCAGTGATGCAGTGGTGGTCCCACGGGGTACCACGCCGTCCTAGCGGTTTTCTGAGCAGAAGTATGCGCAGTCACGCATGGATGTGCACGCGCGCGTACACAAAAATGCGCTCCACTCATTCGTTGTGCGCTAAGTACCCACCGTCTTATAACAATAGCGCAGGTCGTCAGGTGTCTTCAACTACACTACCCGGCACTTATCTATCACCTAGACTTTGCATAATAATAGGATACCAATATCCAATACCAACATAACAAAGAACGAGAAGTGCAAAACCAAAATACAAGCCCTGTGGTGGTTTGCTTGATCTGTGGAACTCTCACTATGTGACAAATGGTCCCGACTGGAAGGATGAGGCATTAAGTTGTGCTTCAGAAGGAAACTGTCCTTCTATAAACTGTAAGTTACATTGTTAATTTAGTTTGTATTTACTTTTATAGTTTAAGTTAATTCAATTAAAGAAATTGTAACTACAATATTGTATCTACAATTACATTTAAAACATTGTTTGTTTTTCAACCATATCTGTTGACAATATAATTTCTTTATATATTGAAGGCTACATCCTGCTACCTTTTTCAGCTTCTCTATTTCAAGACAATATTTACAAAAACTAAACTAAAACTAGTAATTTCCTATACAAACATGTTTCCTACTATTTATGCATAATAATCATCTGTTCTGTGCGACCACGAGGGAACATGTATGCGCGGGAGCGAGCGTGTGCATGGCGCCGTCCAGGCAGTTCTGATATTACGACTGCATCCCTGGATGGACAGTTAAGTTAATATATATGAGGCTAAAGATTTATTAATAACACAAGTATGAATAAGAGTAGGCGACAGTACATTCAAAGATTAGTTGCATTTGTCTGCTTTGTGAAAACATCTGACGCCCAGTAACGTTGCCTACCAACGAAATAACTAAAAAACTAAAAAGTCAAACTGCCCCTTCAGATAACCGTATATTTTTTGTCAGTGGCTCCTGAGTTGGTCAAGTCTGAGTACCACTGCCATAGAGTCTCCATCCATTATGCTTAGCCTATAAATTAGTAATAGGGACTGGTGTGGCCGCAGGGGCGGACCTAGCACATTTGGCGCCCTAGGCGAGATTCACCACTGCGCCGCTAGTTCTCTAACGTTAGTCTTTCTTTCCTCAGCGCTCAATTCTATAAACACTTGACCGATACCCATCAATGCACAGCGCTCTAGCATGTTCTGACTGTGAACACCTAAAGCTGAGGCTCAGACCGACCGACCGTTTTAGATTTTTGGCTCATTTTCCCTTATGTTAGATTTTTTTTTATGTAAAAATAATGGTTGCCGATATAGAGGGGGGCGCCAAAACTGCACAGAGATTTTTCTTTTTTTTTTTTTTTTTTGGTGCCCCCCTCTGGGTGGCGCTCTAGGCAACCGCCTATATCGCCTGTAGGAAGGTCCGCCCCTGGGTGTGGGGAATAGGGACTGGTGTGTTTGTATACTTCGATGGGGCGAGATGCATCCAGCTGCAGGACCGCAGAACCATACGAGGTTCCTCCCACTGCCACACTCTCCGGACGCTCTGCAGACCCACGCTATCCGGACCCTCGCTCCCAATGGCTGATTTGGGTCACGTGACCGTCCCACCCAATGGCTGAATTGGAGTATTGCACTGCGGGATTGATTGATTGATTGAAAACTTTATTAACAGATTGCAGAATGGGTACAGTACAGCTCAATACACACAATTGTTAAGGGGATGCAGACCAGAGAAAGACCTCAATGCAGTACTGTTACATTTGTGACATACAGTAAATATATACAAGGGGGAGGGAACTGTACATTTATGATGAATTGAAAATGGGGGACCCTGATGTAAACAAGACGGAAGTTCTCTGGTCTGCATCCCCTTAACAATTGTGTGTATTGAGCTGTACTGCAGATATATTTCAATTGCCTTACTTATTTACATAAGTATTATAGGCCTACAGCAGTATTGTACAGACAGTAATACTTTTGCTCACACAATATCTTGAATGAATGAGTTTATTTATTTCAAACAACAAAAAAATAAATTGAAAATAAATAATAATAAAAAACAAGTAATAAACAGATTAAAAAAAACAAGCAGTTCATGTATAATATTGTAAAATAGCTTAGACATAGCCTACTTGCATATAATAGTCATGTATAATAATTCCTTAATTACCATCAAAGGTACCCACCACATCACATATACTGTAGTGTATAGCATGGCAAATGGTTTTACTTTTATAAGTGTTACCCCAAATCTCCACACAGTAGTTCAGATATGGTATACAAGTGAGCAATATAGAATGTACAGTGATTTATCCCCGCAGATGAATGTAACCTTCTGAGTCTTGTCAAATAACACCTCCATGCAGTCTTTGAATGCTTCAATGCTGGAATCTGGAGCTCTGTATACACAACTGACAATCACGTTTCTCAGATCTCTACTGAGATACAATCCATCAAGTTGTCAATGCAGTACTACCCACCCCAGTTAGGACAGCCGAAACCCGTCCAATCTTTCGCCGTCGACTAAAGACGCACTTCTTCAACCATTATCTGAAAAAATATATATAATAATAATCAAATGAAAAAAAATTAACCCTAACTAACCTTACTGTCTTGCACTTGTCCTAATAAACTAACCTACACTGTAACACACAACACTTTGATGAAATATAATGTAAATGTAAAACAAAATAAAAACATCAAAAAACACTTTACAATTATTATATACAATTATTATATACTGCATATGTATTTCTTACATAATACAGCTGCAGTGTTCATCAACTCCTCTGGGATAAATGGGGAAACAATGCTCCATAAGCAATAAGTTAAAGCTAATTACCTTAGCATATTTGACATACAGTGTCATGTACAGTAACTGACTTATGTTTTTTTTTTATCAAATTTTTTTATTATTATTTACATGAAACAAGACAACACATCAATCACAATCACAATACACAGAACTTCACAGGAAAATAACAAAAACAATAATAATACAGAAAAAACTATTTATAAATTATAAAGACAAAAAGAAAAGAAAACAGTTCAACCTTTTTAAATTTTAAATTCAAGGGGTACTATCTAATAAATGACCAAATAGTGAAGAAATAGCTAAATAGCTGCCCCCCAATAAAATCCCCAGTTAAATTCAAGACATCACAAAAGACAAGACAGACAAGACATTTCCTCCTCCCCCTCCCACGAGACCGCCAGACTCCCCCGAACAAGCACCCCCACCCCGCTCAGCCGCACACGGCGGTCCTGACCTTCTCAGCTGCTGCGAACCACAGGTCAATCCCAGCCTGTCCCACCCCAATCACCCGCGCCGTGGATATCTCAAGATAAATCACATCCAACAGTGTTAGGGACCAGTTAATCACTGTGAGCTTCTCAGGCTCCTTCCATCTCATTGCTATTAGCTTCTTCGCTGCCGTGACGCCCGCTAGGACAACCCTTTTCAGTTGTACGGACGCGGGTAGTGTTGTTATATCGTTCAGGAGTAGCGTAACAGCTGTGAATGGGATAGTTAAGCCACACAGATCTGAAAGTTTGTCCGCTATTGACCTCCAGAAGCGGGCCACTGGTGGGCAATCCCAATACATATGCATATAAGTGCCAGTGGCCTTTTGAGAGCACAAAGTGCACCGAGAGTCGGTTATCAGTCCCATAGCAAATAGCTTCCTAGGTGTAAGATAGGTCCTATGAATATAATTCAAATTAATTTGCTGGTGATTGGGGTTGCGCGAAGACAATGCCACATTTGCCCAAACATCATCCCAGTCAAACTCGGGGTCCAACTCCGGGATATCCACACGCCAGATTGTATCCAATGATACATTTTTATACATGGATTGAATTAAGAGCGTATAAAATTCTGAGACAAACCCTCTGGAGGTCGTCCTGTCCACTATGAGCCTGAGGAAGGGGTGTGGGTGCAAAGCTTGAGCCCACGGAACGCCATGCGCCCTCAGCGCTGACCTTAGTTGAAGGTAAAGAAAGAAGGACTCGCCGGGAAGATCATAAAATTATCTTAAGTCCTGAAACGCACGGAGGCCGTTCTTATCATAAATATCCTCCAGAGTATGAACTCCCCTCCTTTGCCATTGAGGAATATTAACCGGCTTGTGCCCAACAAGTAATTGCCTTTTTTTTTTTTTTTTTTTTTTTTATTATCTTTCTTCCCCTCCTTTTTCCCGATTTTTCTCCCATCCCACCCTTGCTGGTTGTTGCGTACTTTCCCCTACTGTTGGTCCGGGAGACCGGAGAATGTCACATGCTTTTCTCCGACGCATGTGCAGCCTGGGGCAGGCCAACCTGGCCGCGCAGGTTCTCACCGGGGAGAGTGTAGCGTGTGGGAGGCCACACTATCTCTCCTCAGTTCCAACCCTCGCTGAGCAGGCGCCCCGACCGAACTGTAGGGGTCGCTGTCCACAACGCCCAGGACCCACCCTTCAGCTTTCCCACCCCCTGATACAGCCAATTGTATCAGTGTGAGAGGCCAGCCAAGCTGATAGCAACGCCGGGAGCTGGATTCGAACAGGCGAATCCTAGTGTCTCCCGGTATTGGTGACGAACGTAATCTCCGTGCGCCACCTGCCCCCCCAAATTGTAATTGCTGGTTATTAAAAATTGGAGAGTCCAGGTGCCATGGGCATTTAACCCCACACGACTTCTGTACATTACGCCACGTTTGGATCACGTGAGTTATGATCGGTCCATACCTCAGTCGGCATTTCGAAATAGGGACAGTGGAGTACACCACATCCTGCAATCTTAGCGGTGAGACCGCCGCCGCTTCTAAGGAGCGCCAAGATACAGCATCTACAGGGTCTAGCCAGCACATCAGAGGTCTCAGTGAAAAGGACCAGAAATAAAGCTTAAAATCAGGGATCGCGAGGCCCCCATCTTGTTTCCTACGTTGAGTAGTAGCTCTTTTGATTCTCGGGCGTTTGTTATTCCAGATAAACTTAGATACCATCGATTGTACCTTGCGCCAGTGGTCTATTGGAGGGGGCAGGGGGAGCATTGAGCTAACAAAATGTATCCTAGGCAGGACGTTCATTTTGATTATGGAAGCCCGGGCTTGTAAGGAGTTAGGAAGGGACGACCATCTGTCTAGATCCTGGCGTATTTTATCATAAGTACCCGTGAAGTTGTACTTAGTAGTTTGACTCAGCGTGGGGAATATCTCTATGCCTAAGTATTTAAAATGTTCCACTATGGGGATATCAGCTGGTAGTCGCACCGCCTTGGCCAGCTCATTAAGAGGTAGGCAGGCTGATTTGTTCCAGTTAATCTTAAAGCCTGACAATTTACCAAAGTCGGCGATTATTCCCAGTAATTTTGTGGCCGACCGGGAAGGGTCGTCCATAAAAATCAGTAGGTCATCCGCATAGAGAGCAATTTTGTGTGGTGTATTATTGATCATTATGGGGACGATGTCCTCCGATTGCCTAATAAATTGGGCCAATGGTTCGAGGGAAAGCGCGAATAGTCCTGGGCTCAGAGGACAACCCTGTCTAGAAGATCTGGAGACTGGAAAAAGTGTGGAACAGTTTTTGCCTGTCAGTATCATTGCCGACGGCGAGGCATACAGGACTTTAATCATATGAATAAAACTCTTTCCAAGACCCATAACCTCAAGTACCTTCCACAGGTATGACCACTCTAGTCTGTCAAATGCCTTCATGGCATCCAAAGACAGAACTGTGGATGGAGCTGTATTGTCTTTACTGTTATCGACTACATGCAACAGCCTCCTAAGATTATCTGCAGCCAGGCGCCCCGGGATAAAACCAGTCTGATCGCAGTGTACCAATACCGTCATAAATCTCTGCAGGCGGCGGGCCAGCACCTTGGCAAACACTTTTAGATCGGCCCCGAGAAGACTCAAGGGCCTATAGCTACCACAATCATTGGGATCTTTATCCTTCTTGAGAAGTAAAGAAATCAACACCATGTTGACATCTCTTGAGAACTCCCCTTGTTCGATAGCGTAATTGATCATATCGAGCATCAATGGACCCAGTTGGTCCCAGAAAGCTAAATATACCTCGGGTGGAATACCATCCCAGCCTGGTACCTTACCCCTCTGCATTTCAGCAATCGTCTCCCTTAGTTCCATAAGAGTGATCGGTTTCCCCAGTTCCTTAGCCTCTTGCTCAGAAATGTGGGGTATCTCAAGCCCGCCAATGAACGATTCAAATTTAGAGTTATCGAAATTAACCTCTGAGCTATATAACTGTGAGTAAAACTCTTTAAAAGTGTCGTTGATCTTTTTCGAATCAGTAGTGACTGTACCCTGTCGCGTCTTGATCGAAGGGATATCCGAGAAATGATCATTCGAGCATATTTTCATTGCCAATAGATGGCTAGGCCTGGAACCATGAAAGTAGTAATTTTGTATCAAGAACTCAGACTGTTGTTTAAGTATGGAGTTTATTTTTTTCTTGACTATCTTACGTTGTGTGTTTAGTCGTTCACTATAGTTAGTTTGCAAAGATGCGTATAGGTCCGCATATAACGTTTCCAGTCCTTCTAGTTTTTTTGACCGGGATTTACGCAAATTGGAGGCGAAAAGTGTGACATGACCCCTGATAAATCCTTTCAATGCGTTCCACAGGACCCTGGGGTCTTCGACCGTGCCAACATTGATCTGCAAGAATTCAGCTAGTTTACTCCTGAACTCAGAACAGAAATCATCGTTCTTTAATAAGGTTGAGTTAAAACGCCACCTGGGAGCTCTCGTGGAGAGCCTGCCAAAGGTTGCCATAAGGAAAATCCCCTTGTGGTCCGAGAGAGCCAGGGGAACCAATGAGACGTCGAAACTATCAAACATATTAGGGGATGCGAATGCATACCGTAATTCCTCTAATAGTAACCCCGGCTTGTATTTGTTTCAACTGTAGCTGATACCAGGCTTGTATTAGGAGGAGGCATGTATAAGAGAGAGGCCTATATTTCTAATTTTCAAACATCATAATGAATAAATCAACATTTTGTGTCAGTTTGAACCCAGTAAAATGTACTGGGTTCATTTATTGAAACCAAGTACTGTATGAAATACGGTAGTAAACAGTGCAATTACAGATGGTAAAAAAAAGTTAAATAAAGTAAAATAGTGCAATCACAATACTGGTATAATAATAATAATAATAATAATAATAATAATAATAATAATAATAATAATAATAATAATAATAATAATAATAATAATAATAATAATAATAATAATAATAATAATAATAATAATAATAATAATAATAATAATAATAATAATAATAATAATAATAATAATAATAATAATAATAATAATAATAATAATAATAATAATAATAATAATAATAATAATAATAATAATAATAATAATAATAATAATAATAATAATAATAATAATAATAATAATAATAATAATAATAATAACTTCGTTTTTTATACAATTCTGAGGTAGGCTTACTCTCTTGGTAAACATTAACACCATACCATTATATGGTATTTACTGCACAGCCAGGCCAGCATATACATGAAACCCGGCTTGTATTAGGAGGCCGGCTTATAAATGCTTAGCTCAACAGCGCACCCGGTCATTAATAGAGACCCGGTTTTTAATTGAATACCGATTACTATTAGAGGAATTACAGTAGTCTATTCAAGAGAAGGTTTTGTGTCTGGCTGACAGGTGAGAGTAATCCTTGAGGGTGGGATTGGATATGCGCCATAGGTCTGCGAGCCCTGTATCCTGGGCCCACATCCTGAGGGCCTTAGAGGACCGTTTTTGGTCGCTTGTTTCAGAGGACCCGGACCTATCCATCTCCGCATCCCAGCACGCATTAAAATCGCCACCCACAATGAGAGCGTATCCAGTAAGTTCCAACATATTCTTCGTGATTGTATTATAGAACGCTGAATCAAATGTGTTAGGGGCATACAATGCTATTATTGCCATCTTCCTATGAGAGAACTCAACTTTTTCTATAGTAATCCTTTTTTTTTATCCACTTTTTCTCCCATTTTATATATTTTTTCCCATCCCAATTTCGTATCGTCCAATTCAACCCTCCCCTGTCACGAACGCTGTTTCTTGCCTCCCACAAGCCGGCTGCAATGTGGACTAAGTCATACATAGCACAAGTCCCCTCCGGTACTTGAGGTAACAGCAGTCGCATCTTTTCACCTGCGCAGCTCGATCTCTCAGTGGCAAGGAGTAACGCGTGGGAGGCTCACGCTGCCCCCGACACTTCCTGATTCTACTGCGCAGGCGCACCAACCGACCTGTAGGAGTCGCTGTCCACAACGCCCGATCCCCACCCATCAGTTTCCCACCCCCTAATACGGCCAATGTGTATTAGTATGAACGACCAGCTAAACTGAAAGCAATGTGGAGCGCTGGGCTCGAACAGGCGAGCCCAGCGTCTCCGCATTCGTGGCGAGCGCCTTGCCCACTACGCCACGTAGCCGCCCATCTGCTATAGTAATCCTTCCCTCCGTGTCCGACCACACATCCAGGACTTTGATATCAAGGTTACGTCTTGTAACTATGACGACTCCTTTTGTCTTATCATCGGCTGAGGATGAGGAGATAACGTGATATTGTCGATTTGCTAGCCTTGACACATCACCCACCAATAAATGCGTCTCACTAAGGAGAGCAATGTCAATATTTCTTCTCTTCAATAACCAAAGGACACTGGCACGCTTGTGTGGGGCGTTAAGACCCCCTGCGTTCCAAATAAAAATATTCAATTTAGCCATGGTCGAATTTGTCTAAATGCGTGGGGAACATACCTATATCCACAATCTGCTCCTCAAGAACAGAATCAACCCATCCACGCCAGTTTGCTAGCAACCCGGCTAATCTCTCCTACCCTCCTACAGCCACTAATACACCTGTCACAGTACAGGGAGGCTTATGGAATTGTCAATCAGCAGTCAAGAAAGCTGACTTCATTACTGCCTACGCCCATAGTCTAAATCTGCAGCTCCTGGCTCTAACTGAGACCTGGATAACCCCCAATAACTCGTCAACACCTGCAGCATTATCTACAAACTATAACTTCACTCACACACCTCGACCCTCCAGACGGGGTGGAGGCACTGGCCTCATGACATCTCCTTCATGGGCTACAAACCCAACGCAACTCCCAGAACTGTCACTCTCCTCCCTCGAATATCATGCAGTATCTGTCTCTAATCCTTTCAATCTCACCATTGTTACACTCTATCGCCCTCCAGGTCCCCTCGATCACTTCACAGATGAGCTGGACATGCTTCTAAGCTCCTTACCGGAAGATGGTACCCCGCTCCTTCTATTGGGCGACTTCAACCTGCCTGACTCATCTCAGTCGGTCCCAGTGGTCTCCCTCCTACAACAATTTGACCTGACTCCCACTGCCATGCCTCCCACTCACAAAGCAGGCAACTCCTTGGATCTCATATTTTCCCGTAACTCCAGCATCATTAACACCACGGTAACTCCCCTACATGTATCTGACCATTCCTTCATATCCTTCTCACTAACTCTCATGCTTAACCGAAAAGTCTTCACCCCAACTCAAACCGTCTCACTCAGACGCAACCTGCCCTCCCTATCCCCCTCCACCCTCTCCTCTGACATAATATCCGCTCTACCTTTGAGTGACACCTTCTCTGCTCTCCCCACAGAGATGGCAACCTCCACCCTCCTCTCAGCCCTTGCAACCTCCTTCGACAAGCTCTGTCCCCTCGTTGAGAAACCTGCCCGCCGTTCCCCACCCAGTCCATGGCTGACGGATGCAGTGAGAGAACAAAGACAGGTCCTGAGAGCGGCTGAGAGGAAGTATAGAAAGTCACGCCTCACTGCTGACATCGACACATATCACAACCTCTTGTTAACATTCTCCAAAACCATTACTAATGCCAAAGCTTCTTTCTTTCACCATAGGATCGAGGCCTCTGCCAAGAATCTTCGCAAACTGCATGCTACCATGTCCTCCCTCCTCACTCCCCCCCCACCTCCTCCTCCCTCATCTTTATCTGCCGAAGACTTTGCGATCTTCTTTGAGGAAAAAGTGGAGAACATCCGCAGCTCCTTCTCCCAACCCCCACCCATTCCAAACGCTGAATCGAGAACCTCATCCTTCACTCTGTCATCTTTCTCTCCCATTACAGAAGCCGAGACCCTGACACTGGTAACGTCGAACCGTCCGACTACATGCCAGCTGGACCAGCTACCCTCCCCACTCCTCCAGACCATAGCACCGGACATCCTCCCATTCCTAACTGCAACCATCAACTCCTCACTCAACTCTGGGGTGGTCCCCACCTCCCTAAAACAAGCCAGAGTCACGCCCCTCATAAAAAAAAAAAACCTGAACCCCACCGTCATAGCCAACTATCGCCCTGTCTCTCTTCTCTCCTTCCTTTCTAAAACACTTGAACGTGCTGTATCCAACCAACTTACTGCTTATCTCTTACAGAATGACCTCCTAGACCCCAATCAGTCTGGCTTCCGGACTGGCCACTCCACAGAAACGGCCCTCATTGCGGTCACAGAGGCACTTCACTTAGCAAAAGCGAAAGGCCTCTCCTCTGTCCTGATTCTCCTAGATCTATCTGCAGCCTTCGACACAGTCAACCATCAGATCCTCCTCGCGGCCCTCGCAGGAATGGGAGTGGCTGGATCTGCGCTGACATGGCTGACATCATACCTCAATGACCGCTCCTACCAAGTGTCATGGAGAGGGACTCTGTCGGCCAACCGCCCCCTCCGGACGGGTGTCCCCCAGGGCTCGGTCCTAGGACCCCTTCTCTTCTCCCTCTACACTAAATCACTGGGTAACATTATCACATCTCATGGCTTCTCATATCATTGTTATGCCGATGATACTCAACTCTTCCTCTCCTTCCCTCCCTCAGATATCCACGTCTCTGAGCGGATCTCGGCCTGTCTGTCCGACATCTCCGCCTGGATGACGACCAACCACCTCAAACTGAACCTAAGCAAAACAGAATTGCTCCACCTGCCGGCCAAATCCTCCCCCCTGACCGACCTCTCCATCACAGTCGAGAATGCAGCTGTGACCGCGTCGCCGACCGCCAAGAACCTTGGTGTTGTCCTCGACGACCAGTTGAACTTCTCTGCTCACATCGCAGCGACAACCAGAACCTGCAGATTCCTCCTGAGCAACGTCAGAAGGATACGCCCCTTCCTGACAAAAGAAGCCACCCAACTCCTCGTCCAATCAACAGTCATCTCCCGCCTCGACTACTGCAACGCACTGCTAGCTGGCCTCCCGGCCACTGCCACCAAGCCTCTTCAACTCATTCAAAATGCAGCGGCCCGCCTGATCTCAAACCTACCGAAGTCAGCCCATGTCACCCCACTTCTTAGGGACCTGCACTGGCTCCCCATTGCTGCACGTATCCGCTTCAAGGCCCTCGACCTAGCATACCGTGCGGCAAAGGGAACCGCTCCCGCCTACCTCCGGTCAATGGTCTCCAACTACACACCCTCAAGACCCCTACGCTCTGCGTCTTCTGGCCGCCTCAGATCTACTCCTATCCAAGCTCCCGGAGGGTCATCAAAGAGAAGCCGCCTATTCTCAGTCCTTGCCCCACAATGGTGGAATGAACTACCCATCCCAGTTAGGACAGCCGAATCCCGTCCAATCTTTCGCCGTCGACTAAAGACTCACTTCTTCAACCATTATCTGAAATGATAAAAAAAAAAAAAAAAAAAATCTAACCCCGACTAACCTTAATGTCATGCACTTGTCCTAATAAACTAACCTACACTGTAACACGCAACACTTTGATGAACATTGTTACTCAGCTGATAGAGTTATACCCTTCTTGCTGTCTTGTCGCACAGAACTTGTAAGTCGCTTTGGATAAAAGCGTCAGCTAAATGACTAAATGTAAATGTAAATGTAAACATACCAGTGCAGCCAGGCTGAGGACAGAGGCGCTGATCCAGGCGGGCCCAGACTGTCAATCCCAGGAGTTCAGAGGAGGAACAATTACACACATATAGGACAACAGTACATAAAACACAGAAAAATACCACCCCAGTTACAACCCCCCCTCCTTCTACTCTATACCCTAACCCACCCGTCCTAATATTAACCCTCCTAACCCCATTCTCCAATCCCCTCCCTATGCCCCATCCACTAAGGATGGTCATCCTCCTATCGTTTCCCACTGGAATCATGGATCCAATAAGACGCTCTCCACTCCGACCCCCTCTCTAGATAAACCCCTGATTAAACCCCCACTAGTCCAATAAACACAAATAAAAAATAAAAACCTTAAATTCAATAAAGTTATCGGTCAAAAACCACTGTGAGCCTTGGCCCTAACATGAGACAACTATAAGGGGAAAAAATAGCCATTATTATATAATAACTCAACATCATCCCTGAAACCATCTACCTCCGAATCTGCGTATCAATGTCGCAATGTTATAGCACAAATGGATAAAGGAAAATTTAATAAAAAAAATATATAAATAAATTAAAGCATACCAGAAGATAGTCTAAGGCAGGTCCGGATCACAGTTAAATTGCGCGAACAGACATCATTTAAACAGCAACAGTAAAAAGAAAAGGGAAAAAGGATTATGGTCAAGGTGCACGCATTTAACAGCCCCTCTGGTCAGGCACAAAGGCTGGAATGACAAAATCCTATATAAGAATAGAATTAAACACCTTCATTAACCCGGGGATAGTAATAAGCTATACCTGACACAACCTGTTATCATATATTGTATATATATACCCAACCGACCTTCTACTACTGGAGCCCAAAGCTCAAAACAGCCTGGATATAAAAAATTAAATCATACAAGAAGTTAGTTAAGGACCCGATCACCGTTGAATTGTGCAAACCGATGTCACTTAAACAGCAACAACAACCAAAATACGTAAACATTAACGGGTCTCGAATGTCTCGGCGCGGGCGATAGACACAGCCTGCTAGTTAGCCCGAGGCTAGCGCGTAAGCTAGTGAAGAATCCAGCTAGCACGCTGGAATCTGTTATGTACATTGTCCAGCTAGCTCGCTAACTTTCATAGAAGCGACACACGTACGACCATGAGGTCAGCATTAGCAAGTAACAGAAGTCATTGTGATGCCCCGCTAGCTTGGATGGGCAGTGGACAGTTAGCCTGTCTGGGCATGACAACAAGCATTTGTGAGTAGACCGCCCTATCAATGTATTTAGGCCCACATCGCCAAGTCACTCACCCGACATAGTTATCAAGCTACAGTCTCGGCTATCCCCCGAGATATTCCTCCGCTTTAGCCAACGATCAAAATGAACGACGATCATCGCCCTTACACAGCACAGATAATCTCGCAGGGGCGAATAGCGTAGGCCTCAGGCCTAGTTTCCATAGCCTGGCCATGACCACTTTGTATTCGCCTCTCTGTGCTTGAACCTCCGGCGTAAAGTCTTCGAAAATGGCCACTTTGTGATCGCCGAGACCTAGTTTACCCCTTCTGGCACGGGCCGACCGCATGATGAGCTCTCTCTGTTGTAGCCTGTTTAGCTTGACAATGATGGGCCTCGGCTCTTTGTTCACTCCTGGACTGGTCTTGCCCGCTCTGTAGGCCGACTCGCATACTGGAGGGCTGGGGAGGACATCCTTCCCCAGTATTTTCTGCAACAATTCCGGCATGGTCTCCGAGAGACGACCTCCCTCACTGTCCTCCGGTACACCAACAATCCTGATGTTGTAGCGTCTCTCCCGGGACTGCATTTCCACAATTACCGACTGTAGCTTGGCAACTTCAGCCTGCCTAGCCAGCAGGGAGTTCTCCAGACACGCCAGCCTCTCGCCCTGTAGTGAGGCCTCTGTCGTTAGCATGGCTAGTTCGTTAGCATTAGCCGAGGAGGCAGCGTGTAGCGACTCCATCTTCTCCCTCAAAGGGTCGATCGCCAACCTAATTTCCTCTGTCATCTCTCGATGAAGGGTATCAAAAAATTCCGCCTGCACTTTTCTTTGTGTTTCAGCGAAGCGTACCTCAAAGTCTGCATGGAGTTTTGTAACTGACTTATGTTTAATCAATACAAATAAACGATGGGATTAGAAACTACAAGGCTAAATTAATTCAGAATGCAGTTGTTTGTTGAAATGTGGTAGCCGGACAAGATTTTTGTAATAATTTCTGTATCAAATATGAAAGATATGAATAATATATTACTTTGAGCATACCCACAAACAGATATTCATCATAAACCCATTCAAGTAAATTTTCAGACGGAATTGTTTTATTACTATCACTATAATTATCATAACATTTGAACAATAAATTATATTTCTAATCTGTCAGCTGTTCTATATTGCCCACATAATTGTCTATATCCCATACCCTCTAAGTTTCCTGCTAGCTTGTCAGTAAAGTGGTTGAAAATGCAGTTGCTTGTTGAAATGTGGTGGCCGGACAAGATTTTTGTAATAACTTCTGTATCAAATATGAAAGATATTAATAATAATAATCATGATAATCATACAGATATTTTATATGATTTGAAAGCCCTAGTTGTTATCTTCAAAATGGTACTATATATATTGACTTTGAGCATTAATTTTCATAATGAAATGTTGAAAGGGCTAAAGATAATGTGCGATTTTGGCCACTGGTAGCGCTCATGAGCCGAAGACACCTCAGGCCGTGTTCGGTAGCGCCGAAGAAGAAGAAGCTTCACACACGAATCCCTGTGGGGAAAACAGTGAAATATTTGTCTCAAAATTCCGTACGTAAATCTAAGCAGATCAAACGTGTTTTTAGAATTACATACGTAAATCTAAGCAGATCAAGCGTTTTATGAAACACAGATTGAGAGGTGTGTGTGGATAGTTTTTATGATTGTGGATTCTACTTTTGCGTTTGTTTATTTTTGATAGACCTCTAAGAAGAAGAAGCGTCACACACGAATCCCCGTGGGGAAAACAGCGAAATATTTGTCTCAAAATTCCGTATGTAACTCCAAGCTGATCAAGCGTGTCCTTAGAATTCCGTACGAAGCTGTTTTTAGAATTCTGTACGTAAATCTAAGCAAATCAAGCGTGTTTTTAGGATTTATGAAACACAAATTGAGAGGTGTGTGTGTGTGGATCGTTTTTACGATTGTGGATTCTACTTTTGCGTTTGTTTATTTTTGATAGAAATCTACCCCCATATTAAGCTTAGGCACTCTTTCGAAGTTGGTTAAGGTTAGAGTTTGTCTTAGAGCAGGGCGATAGAACACCAGCCCTGATTCCAAACTCTAACCTTAACCAACTTCGAAAGAGTCGCCTAAGCTTAACCAGTGATAAACTAGGCGTTAGGTAGTTTGAGGCGGAAATGGGCAAAGACACAGGCGTCACGCGATTGGGCGCACATGTCACATGACCAGAAACATCAGTGGCCAATCAGATTGCACCAGAAACGTCAGTGGCCAATCAGATCGCAGAACGCGGAACTGGAAATCCGTTGGTAAAAAAATAGACGCGGTCCGGGCCGGCGCTCTCAGGACTGGCGCTCTGAGGACCGGCACTCATGTAGTCTTTTACCAACAGAGTTGCAGTTCCGCGTTCGAGTTCCGCGATCTGATTGGCCACTGACGTTTCTCTCTGCGCCAATCGCGTTACGCCTATTTCTGCCTCTAACAGCCTGCTAGCTAGCTAACGCCTAGTTCTATCACTGGTTAAGCTTGGCGACTCTTTCGAAGTTGGTTAAGGTTAGAGTTTGGAATCAGGGTTTTGGTTCAGAGTTTGGTCACTATGAATTGAAAATGGGGGACCCTGATGTAAACAAGACAAACGTCTTTCTCTGGTCTGCATCCAGGGCCGTAGCCAGGGTTTAGACATTAGGGAGGTCCATTTATTTTTTTGGCCCAGACCGGCCCACTATAATCGGTCGGACACCACCCACCAGTACACCATCCTTGCGGTCTCCTTAAATATGCGTACCTACTGTACTATTCCCCCAACCCACTACAAAGCTGGGTAGTAAGTGCCATGGACAAGTTGACCAGTGTACTCACTCGCTCTTGGCTGAATTTTGTTTTGGGTGGTGATGTAAAAACACCTGCATCATAGCAGGCTCAGGATGGGCAAAGTAGTCTATAGCCTGTTTCTCTCCTCCACAACCTGGCTTGACTAGACATAAGGAGAGAGAGATAATTACAATTAACTGGTACATTCAGGTCCAGAATTGTTGGAATTCCCTGACAAAGATGTGCAAAAAGCTGTACAATTTAAACAATACCATACTGGTAATGAGCAAATAGTTGTTTATTCAATGAATGCATGGAGCTGTTCCATCTTATTTCATTTGATACTAACTACTCAGTTCATACAGATTTCAAGTATTCAAATATCAATGATGAATATTGCATAAGGTTTACACAGTTAATAGATCACCTTCTTGTTTTATATTCATGATCAGAGAGGAGTAATAATTAGATCTTTGTATGTGATTTATATGGCAATTAAATTAATGGTGTGTTTGTTTGGGGAGTTTGACCTACAGTTAATGTGCCTACCACGTGAAGGTGCATGATCAATGGACAGCACAAAAAAAAGTTGTGTAGGTAGAGACTAGAGCTACCACAGATAGTAATAAGTTATTAAGAGTAAGTAATCCATAACATATCCTAATAGTTACCTTATTACCATACTTGGCTGAAAATAAACTTTGCTGCCTGTTGTGAATGTGTTTTTCCCTGTAGGCTAATACATAAGTAGGCATAAACTTTTGCAGTTGAGCAAAAATGTGCATTGAGTAGGCTATATGTGCTGTTGATTGAGTAGGCTATATTTGCTGTGTTTTTATGTCTTCCATCGAGGACCACCTTGGAAATAAGTGTTTTAATGAATGCTTTTAGGTGATATCCTCAGGAATACAAATTGGTCAAGATAATTTGTTTTTATGATGTGTTTTTAATTTCCAAATAAATCTAATCAAATCAAAAAAGCTGTTTTTGCAGTTGAGCTACAGGTTTTGTTATACAGCCTTTTCATGCATCTTTATCAAGGGAACCCTTATCCTAATGATTTTTAAAATAATATTATGATGATACGATATGGACCTAGTAGTTGGGTCATCTGTGGCACTTCGCTTCTCAATGGATTTGTCATCTAGGAGGGTTAATAAACTAATTTAGCCGGGGTGTATTTTTTTAAAAGGCGGGGGACATTTGTGAGAGACTAAAATCCAAAATGGCTGTCGTGGAAATTAACTTTTTAATGGTTTGACCTAAAATGATGCACAATACATGGTACCAACCTCTCAGTCATGTACCAGCCCCCTCTCAGTCATGTACCAGCCCCCTCTCAGTCATGTACCAGCCAGCCCCCTCTCAGTCATGTACCAGCCCCCTCTCAGTCATGTATACCAGCCCCCTCTCAGTCATGTACCAGCCAGCCCCCTCTCAGTCATGTACCAGCCCCCTCTCAGTCATGTACCACAGGCAGCCCCCTCTCAGTCATGTACCACAGCCCCATCTGAGTCATGTACCAGCCCCCTCTCAGTCATGTACCACAGCCCCCTCTCAGTCATGTATACCAGCCTCTCAGTCCTGTATACCAGCCCCCTCTCAGTCATGTACCAGCCCCCTCTCAGTCATGTACCAGCCCCCTCTCAGTCATGTACATGAAAGCCAAGGGCTGCCAGTTGGAGAGGCGCTGCAGGAAAACAGGCCTCGCTGTTCATGCCCAGGCCTACTCTGACCACATCATCTCCTACAGACCCGCCCTCACCCAAACCAAGTCCTCCTTCTACTCTGATGTCATCTCCAAAGGCCAAGGGAATTCCAAAGTCCTCTTCTCCACCATCACCAAACTCCTCCAGCCCCCTGACAACCCCCTCCAGACCACCTCCTCTGATCTCTGCAACAGATTCACGGAATTCTTCCAAACCAAGATCGATGCCATCTACTAGCAGCTCCAGTCTACTCCTGTGTTAAACATGACCCTCTGCCCCATCCCACCTACTCCTTTTCATCCTTCTCCCTGGTGGACAC
Source organism: Notolepis coatsorum (assembly GCF_963971535.1). Taxonomy (NCBI): domain Eukaryota; kingdom Metazoa; phylum Chordata; class Actinopteri; order Aulopiformes; family Paralepididae; genus Notolepis; species Notolepis coatsorum. Next base: position 37,410,195 of record NC_140171.1, read on the forward strand.
CGGATCCATTATGAAGCTGGTGTCGGGCTCTAAATCCTCCACCTGCTCTCTGGACCCCATGCCCACCACCCTGGTGAAGGCTGGCCTGCCTGCCCTCTGTCCTCTCATGGTAGACATCATTAACTCATCCCTGTCCACTGGCTCCGTCCCTGCTGACTTGAAGGTGGCAGCAGTCACCCCAATTCTCAAAAGACCCGGTCTGGACCCCGATAACCTCAACAACTTCCGCCCCATTTCCAACCTCCCCTTCCTCAGCAAAGTCCTCGAGCGCGCAGTAGCCGCCCAGCTACAGAGTCACATGGCCCACCATGACCTGTTCGAACCACTCCAGTCTGGGTTCAGGGCTAAACACAGCACCGAGACCGCCCTGATCAAGGTAACAAATTACCTCCTCATGGCTGCTGATGCTGGCTACATCAACATCCTCATCCTCCTGGACCTCTCAGCTGCTTTCGACACCATCTCACACTCAATCCTCCTAGACCGCCTGGAAAGTGTCCTTGGCATCACTGGTACTCCCTTGTCCTGGTTCACATCCTACCTTACCAACAGGTGGCAGTATGTTTCCCTCTGGGGTCCAGGTCAGCTCCAGCACCTGTTAAACAGGGTGTTCCCCAGGGTTCGGTGCGAGGTTCGCTCCTTTTTATGATCTACCTCCTCCCACTCTGGGATATCATAAGGAAACATGGCCTCCACTTCCACTCTTACACAGACGACACGCAGCTTTACCTCCACACCAAACCCTCGGCTCCCCTTCCTCCCCCCTCCCTCACCACCTGCCTCCAGGACATAAAAACATGGATGACCACCAACTTCCTTCAACTCAACAGCAAGAAGACCAAATTAATAGTTGTAGCCTCCCCAGCCCTCCTCCAAAAGATCGACCACCTTGTTCTCTCCGTGGATGGCTACTCCATCTGCCCCTCCACGGGAACCTGGGCGTAATACTGGACTCAACCCTCTCATTTCACCCTCACGTCAAGTCTGTCACCAGATCCGCCTTCTTCCACCTCAGAACCATTTCCCGCCTCCGCCCCTCACTCTCCGACACCTCAGCGGAAACACTCATTCACGCCTTCATCACTTCCCGCCTCGACTACTGTAACGGAATCCTTCTTGGTGCTTCCAAGAAGGTTCTGGATCGCTTACAGTACGTCCAAAACTCTGCTGCGAGGGTCCTCACGTGTACCAAACCCTGGCAGCACATCACCCCCACCCTGCAAAAACTCCACTGGCTCCCCATCAACTACCGAATCTCCTACAAGATCCTCCTCCTCACCTACAAATCCATGCACGGGTTGGCCCCTTCCTACCTGACCAACCTACTCCACCCCTACACTCCAGCACGAGGCCTCCGCTCCTCCAACTCCGACCTCCTCACCATCCCCCGCACCAGGCGTTCCACACTGGGAGACAGAGTTTTCACTGTAGCTGCCCCCAGGCTGTGGAACTCCCTCTCCCCCTCCATCCGAGGCTCTGACACCATCAACCTCTTCAAAACCAACCTAAAAACCCACCTGTTCACACTTGCCTTCACGCAACATGGCCCCGCTCCCAAGTAGCCCACCCCTGACTCTTTTCTTTTAAGCCACAGATCCTGTTGTTTTGTTTTGTTGTTTGTTTGTTTTTGTTCTGTTTTCAGTTTTTTGTTTGTTAATTTCAACCACTTCATCCAATTGGACAGCACCTTGCTTCGTTTTTTTTTATCTTATTTGTTTTTTCCTGGTGTTACTATACACATATATTCATAATTTTTATTTTTTTTATCTTCTATTTTTTCAAAATTTTCTTTTTCTACCCTTTCCTTGTACAGTGCCCTTGAGTCTGAGAAAGGCGCTTCTCTCTTAAAATCCAATTTATTATAATTATTATTATTATTATTATTATTATTATTATTATTATTATTATTATTATTATTATTATTATTATTATTATTATTATTATTATTATTATTATTATTATTATTATTATTATTATTATTATTATTATTATTATTATTATTATTATTATTATTATTATTATTATTATTATTATTATGTACTACATGTACTCTGTCATGTACCACAGCCCCCTCTCAGTCATGTACCACAGCCCCATCTCAGTCATGTACCAGCCCCCTCAGTCATGTACCAGCCTCCTCTCAGTCATGTACCACAGCCCCATCTCAGTTGAAAATGGGGGACCTGATGTAAACAAGACGAAAGTCTTTCTCTGGTCTGCATCCCCTTAACAATTGCATGTATTGAGCTGTACTGTACCCATTCTGCAATCTGTTAATAAAGTTTTCAATCAATCAATCAATCAAAGTCATCTACCAGCCCCCTCTCAGTCATGTACCAGCCCCCTCTCAGTCATGTACCAGCCTCCTCTCAGTCATGTATACCAGCCCCCTCTCAGTCCTGTATACCAGCCCCCTCTCAGTCATGTACCAGCCCCCTTTCAGTCATGTACCACAGCCCCCTCTCAGTCATGTACCACAGCCCCCTCTCAGTCATGTGCCAGCCTCCTCTCAGTCATGTACCACAGCCCCATCTCAGTCGTGACTCGTGTACCAGCCCCCCTCTCAGTCATGTACCTGCACGACCGGCGGGGGGGTGCTTAGTAAGAGATGTGATTGGGCCAGCCCAGTGTCAGTCAGTACCAATGGGCCACTGTCCCAGCCTAGTAGTGGGCCGGTCGTTGACCAAACTTAAAAAAAATTATAAATTTAATTTTTTTTTATAAATATATATTTTTTTATAGTTACAAATAGTTACCGAGGTCCAGACCTCTGTGACCTCATAGCTGGCTACGGCCATGCCTAGACCCACACCTCCTAAAGACAACCTAGACCCACACCCCCTAAAGACAGCCTAGACCCACACCCCCTAAAGACAGCCTAGACCCACACCCCCTAAAGACAACCTAGACCCACACCTCCTAAAGACAGGCTAGACCCACACCTCCTAAAGACAGGTTAGACCCACACCTTCTAAAGACAACCTAGACCCACACGGTACACCTTCTAAAGACAACCTAGACCCACACCTCCTAAAGACAGCCTAGACCCACACCTCCTAAAGACAGCCTAGACCCACACCTCCTAAAGACAGCCTAGACCCACACCTCCTAAAGACAGCCTAGACCCACACCTCCTAAAGACAGCCTAGACCCACACCTTCTAAAGACAACCTAGATCCACACATCATAAAGACAGCCTAGACCCACACCTCCTAAAGACAGCCTAGACCCACACCTCCTAAAGACAGCCTAGACCCACACCTTCTAAAGACAACCTAGACCCACACCTCATAAAGACAGCCTAGACCCACACCTCATAAAGACAGCCTAGACCCACAACTCATAAAGACAGCCTAGACCCACACCTCCTAAAGACAGCCTAGACCCACACCTCCTAAAGACAGCCTAGACCCACACCTCCTAAAGACAGCCTAGACCCACACCTCATAAAGACAGCCTAGACCCACACCTCCTAAAGACAGCCTAGACCCACACCTCCTAAAGACAGCCTAGACCCACACCTCCTAAAGACAACCTAGACCCACACCTTCTAAAGACAACCTAGATCCACACCTTCTAAAAACAGCCTAGACCCACACAACAAGTGAGGTTCAGTCAGGCTTCAGGTCAGGGCATAGCACCATAACTGCAGCCATACTAGTAGCAAATTACATAATCAATTCACTTGACAAGAAACAACATTGTGCAGCATTGTTTGTTGATTTGTCAAAAGCGTTTGACTCCGTACACCACAAACTATTACTATCAAGACTGGGCAATATTGGTTTTGGTCAGGAAGTGGTTAACTGGTTCAGAAATTACCTCACAGAAAGAACACAATGTATATCTGCAGAGAACTACAAATCAAGCTTTTTAGAAATTAACAAAGGTGTTCTCCAAGGGTCCATTTTGGCATCAGTTTTATTCTCTATTTTTATAAATGATCTAGTAAAAATAATCCATACAACCAAGCTGCATTTTTATGCTGATGATATAGTCCTATATCTAGTGCTCCCTCTAGGCTGCTAAATTAGCTCTAAATGCAAAGAAAACAAAATTCATGATGTTGACAAGGGCTCGGTTACAGCCAGTAGATCATGATCATATTTGACCTTAAAGGGGAACTCCAACATTTTGGGAAATTAGCTTATTTAACATCTTCCCTGGAGTTAGACAAGAAGATACATACCTTTTTTGTCTCTGTGCGTGCATTTTAGCTTTGGGAATAGACGCTCCGTTAGCATAGCTTAGCTTCATCACTGGAAGTGAGGCAGGACAGTAGCCTTACAGTGCCTTACAGTGTATTGCAAGGTCTGACATTGACCAAACTTGATATGCATGACCTTGGTGGGCTCTAGGTCAACTCCTGAAAAGGGGGTCAATGTCAGACTTTGCAATCAAAAGTTAGGGGGCTAATAACCCTTGCCATAATTTCAGTGCGCCCCCTAACTTTTGATTGCAAGGTCTGACATTGACCCCCTTTTCAGGAGTTGACCTAGAGCCCACCAAGGTCATGCATATCAAGTTTGGTCAATGTCAGACCTTGCAATACACTGTAAGGCACTGTAAGGCTACTGTCCTGCCTCACTTCCAGTGATGAAGCTAAGCTATGCTAACGGAGCGTCTATTCCCAAAGCTAAAATGCACGCACAGAGACAAAAAAGGTATGTATCTTCTTGTCTAACTCCAGGGAAGATGTTAAATAAGCTAATTTCCCAAAATGTTGGAGTTCCCCTTTAAAGGGGGCAGCCACAGAAAAGGTCTCATCCCACAACTATCTTGGGTTGTGGTTGGATGAAAAGCTTTCTTTTAAGGTGCACATTGAAAATCTTGTAAAGAAATGTTTTTTTCTTATGAGACTAGAAAGAAACTGGTTCAAGCCATTGATTGATTATGGTGATATAATGTATATGCTGCTAAATAAGTTAGACAGTGTCTACCATGCATGCTTCTCTGCGCTTCATCACAAATGCCAAATGGCTTACTCACCACTATGTGCTATATGGACCTCTCTATACTCACGGAGGAAATCACACATGTATCTGAAAAGGCCACAAGAGACGACACAAAACATAATGTGTACATGCCATATGTCCTTCATTCATTGGGGGTAACGTTGGTATGAGTGCCCCTTATAAAATACAAAGAGCCTCCTGGTGTGGCTTTTTGGTTAAATTACATATTTAGTGTCTTTTCAGGGCGCCCCTTCAGCCAGAGATGCCAGCGACGTCTAGCCACAATTCTATTTAGATTGTTCAAACTGGGGTTTGTGTGTGTGTGTGTGTGTGTGTGTGTGTGTGTGTGTGTGTGTGTGTGTGTGTGTGTGTGTGTGTGTGTGTGTGTGTGTGTGTGTGTATCTCCCAAGCAAAAGGCCTACATCAATCGGCAAGGCATGAATGAACATGTGTTTTGTCTCAAAACGGGTATCGACGACTTTAAGCACGGGTCTAGTGAATACTTTGCTGTTTTTCTGGACTTCCGTGATGCGTTTGGAACTTTAGCACACAATGTTATGGTTACAGCTCTTGAGGAAATACATCTGCCCCAGGTTTATATTGACATTGTCAAAAACGTGTATTGTGGTTCCTTTATACAGGTTATCTACTGTGGTAAACAGCTCACAGACCCCATCCCTCTCCAAGTTGGTGTTAAGACAGCGCTTCTCGGGGAAACTGCAGCTGCAGTTCTCCGAGGGAAACTCCTCCTCAGTCTGGAAAGGTCTAAAAACCATCACCAACTACAAGCCTAAATCCCCACAGATGTCTGACAACCTTCTCCTGGCTAATGAGCTAAATGAATTCTACTGCAGGTTTGACAAGGAACCCCCGGCCCCCTTTCCTCACACCCCCAGACTACAATCATCCCCCCCGGTCCCCAGTGGTAACCCTGTCTCCCCTACCACGACCCCTCCCCCCACCCCCCCACCCCCCCCCCCCCCCCCCCTTCCCCTTCCCCTCTCCCGCCACCCCGCCCCCCCCCTGTCGCAAAAAGAGAGGTGAACCGCCTTTTCAAGAGTCAAAAGCCCCAGAAGGCAGCCGGTCCTGACTCTATTTCACCTGCCACCTTGAAGCACTGCGCTGATCAGCTGTCCCCAGTGTTCACTAAAATTTTTAACACCTCACTGGAGCTGTGTCGGGTCCCAGCATGTTTTAAGGCCTCGACCATCATCCCCGTCCCCAAGAAGGCCAAGGTCACAGGCCTTAACGACTACAGACCGGTCGCCCTGACGTCTGTGGTCATGAAGGTCTTTGAGCGCCTTGTCCTGGCCCACCTGAAGTCCACCACAGACCCTCTTCTGGACCCCCTGCAGTTTGCATACAGAGCCAACCGTTCCACGGACGACGCTGTGAACATGGCTCTGCATTATGTCCTGGAACACCTGGACACTGCAGGGACCTACGCCAGGATTCTGTTGGTGGACTTCAGCTCGGCCTTCAACACCATCCTCCCGCACATCCTGGAGCACCAGATGTCCCTGCTGCAGGTGCCGAACTCTACCTGCAGGTGGATTACGGACTTCCTGACAAACAGGTCACAGCGGGTGAAGTTGGGAATTAACATCTCCGATCCCAAGTCCATCAGCACTGGCTCCCCACAGGGCTGCGTTCTGTCCCCACTACTATTCTCCCTGTACACCAACAGCTGCGTCTCTCTGCACCCCTCGGTCAAACTCCTGAAGTTTGCGGACGACACCACCCTGGTGGGTCTCTTATCCAGGGGGGACGAGTCCGCCTACAGGAGGCAGCCCCCCCCCCCCACCCCGATCATTCTGGGAGGCACCCCGGTGGCCTCGGTGGAGTCCTGCCGCTTCCTCGGCATGACACTCTCCCGGGACCTGAAATGGGAGCTGAACACCATCGCTCTCAATAAAAAGGCCCGGAAGAGGATGTTCTTCCTATGTCAGCTGAGGAAGTTCAGGCTGCCGAGGACTATGATGGTCCAGTTCTACACTGCCATCATCCAGTCCATCCTCACCCTCTCCATCATCACCTGGTTCCCTGCAGCCACGGTCAGGGACAAGGCCAAGCTGCAGCGGGTGATACGATCAGCGGAGAGGGTGATCGGCTGCCCCCTTCCCTCCCTCGAGTCCCTACATTCCTCCAGGGCCTTGAGGAGGGCGAGGAAGATCATGGCAGACCCCGCCCACCCGGGTCACAACCTCTTCACCATGCTCCCCCATGGCAGGCGGCTACGGCTGCCCAAGCCATTAAAGTCCCGCCATAGACTCAACTTCTTCCCCTCAGCAGCTCGCCTGGTAAACGAGTCAGGTGTCCCCCTGCTCCCCCCCTCTATGGCGAGCTGCTAGGGCTGGACCTCTGGACTTGAACTGTGCTGCACTGTTTCCATGTCCCCCACCACTGCACTTTTTACAGTCTATTGTTGTCTCACTGTTCTGTCCTGTCTTGCACTTTACTTTACTTATAATTATTTATTTACTGTTGTATTGTTCTTAAATTGTGGAAAAAAGCATGCACTGTAAACGTCAAATCACGTTCCATTTGTACTGCAATATGGTGAATAAAGTAATCTGAATCTGAATCTGAAGACTGGTTGTCCGTGGAGTGCTGTTAATTTTGTTATAGCAATAAACCAGTGGTTGAAGTGGCTCTGTATGTGTGCCCCCGCTAATGTAATTTCCCCTAACCCCGCACAGGGGTATGCAGACGATGTACAGGTTGCCTCATATCATGCGGCTGAAATAAACACCATGCTCTCCAGAACCGACTCCTTTTTGGAGTGGTCTGGATTAGAGGTTAAGGATTCAAAATGTGCAGTGTTTTATGAAAGGCGGAGTGGGGGAAACCGTTGGTATCACTCAAACACAGACACAATACCTGCATTCACAATTGGCAATAAACCCATTACAGTCTATTCACGTCATCAGACATACACATACTGTACCTGGGTCACAAGTTTAATGTGGCAGGTGAGTGGAAAGAACAGGTAGATGAAATCATCTCTGAATACACCAGCAGACTTGATTTAATTCATGCATCACCACTTCCACTCATCATGAAACTTGAGGCAATCAGAGTAATGGCATTGGCCAAAGTACAACATCTGTTCTCCAATGTACATATTCCACGAAAATCACTACACGATTTGACTAATAAAACCGTACACCTAGTGAGACAATGGACTGGCCTCAACACACACACACAACACGCAACATTATATTTCACAGTAAACGTGAGGGTGGTCTGGGTGTTCCCAATTTTGAATGGGCATATATTGCTACACGGCTCTCCCATCTGTTGAATATGCTGAACAGTGATGACCAGTAGGCCTATGTGAGAACGCTCGCCCGTTCTTCTCTTTTCTTGGACCTAAAAAGACGTAAGGTCCCCCTGGCGCGTGGTTCGGACCCTAACTTCCTAGGCTTCAAGAGAAAGCCGAATGGAAAGCTGGACAGTCGCTCTCCTGGCTTCGGTGTGTGGTCAGACTGGCCGGACCTTAATGACATGTGTTGCTGGGCTGATGTTACCCTGGAGTGGGTGGGGTCTAACTCTGAGGCAGTGGCTGTCTCAGAGAATATTATATCTGACCCCAGTATCTCTGTCAAAGCATCTATGTCTGTGTGTGGAATGGATCACCAACTTCCACTGACTAATGCCCGAGGTCGCCTCCTGTGGGCACAACAGCAAAGACAGCGGGAACAATGGACTGAGTTGAGACTGCAGGGGAAGATTGCGTGTCTCCCTGCTGCGGACCATTCTGTCTCTCACTCTGTGTTAAATTTTTTTGCCATAGATGAGTGCATTGTTATCTTTACTCTGAAAGCGAGATTACAGGTTTTACCATCTAAACTGAATCTCTCCATCTGGTTTCCAGGCAGTCATGCTCCTGTATTCATCATGACAATAACCAAATAGCACCATGTCCCACATCTTAAATGGTTGCCATGTATACAGGGGCCTCTACATAAGTAGGCATGACAGAATAGTAGATTTGATAGCGAAAGATATCTCTTATATTTTTAGGTCCTCCATCACGCTGTTTAAGCATTCTACTGTGAAGCCAAGCATGTTCAACCTGTGCAATGATAATTCCATGTTCTCTAATATTACAGCTAACACCCCTGATGTATTTGTGGTAAATGAACACCTTAGGGAGGTGTCCATTCTTGAGGTTGGCTGTACTTTTGACTACAGCTTAGAAGAAGCCTTCCTGGGCGGCTTGGTGATGCAGTGGGCAAGGCGCTCACCACCAATGCAGGAGACGCTGGGTTTGAGCCCAGCTCTCCACTTTGCTTTTAGCTTGGCTGGTCGTTCATACTAATACATTTGGCAGTATTAGGGGGTGGGAAGCTGATGGGTGGGGATCGGACGTTGTGGACAGCGACTCCTACAGGTCAGTTGGTGCGCCTGCGCAGTAGAATCAGGAAGCGACGGGGGCGGCGTGCCCTCCAAAACGCAGACCCCAGACGCTGAAAGATCGCGCTGTGCAGGTGAAAAGATGCGACGGCTGCTACCTCGAGTACCGGAGGGGACTCGTGCAATGTATGGCTTCGTCCACATTACAGCCGGCTTGTGGGAGGCATGGCGTAACAGCGTTCGAGACAGGGGAGGGTAGAATTGGACGATACGAAATTGGGATGGGAGAAAAAGTAGATAAAAAAAAGAAGCCTTCCTAACCAAAATGCTGAAATACCAACAGCTACAGCAGACCATCTCACAGCTAGGCTACAGATGTAAACTCCTAGTTTTTATCTTTGGCAGCCTAGGGCATGTGCACAAGTTGGTTGTGAGGGGCCTACAAATAGCCGGTCTCCCCAAAAGGAAGGCCAAGCAGTTAGCCAGGTATACTGCTCAGTATCAGCAATTATAGGAAGCCTCTCAATTTGGAGGAGACGTTGTTACCTTTTCCCATGATTCTGCCGTCCATGCACCTTGTACCTGACTGTTCTTTCACAATTTTCTGACTGCACTCGCATTGTTTATGTCCTTTGTATGAGGCCTCCTTCTACTTCTGTTCATGTGGACATAAATAAACATTTAAAATGTGTGTGTGTGTATTTATGTTATTCTTGCATTATAAACCCCTCAGACATGCCCGACACTCAAGTGGACTGTCAGGCATATGACATCACTGGAGGCGCTGTCAATGGTAGATTAACATCCACCGGCACATTCATACAAACACACCACTAACAGCTGTCAATCACATTACACACTTAGGCAGAAGTATTGGGACAGTGAGTGCTTGTTTTTCCTCAGCTGATCAAATTGGTATCGCAAATCAAATGATGGTAAAAGTGAAAAGGCACAAATCAATTTGGTGTCAGAATTAAAGGACCATGTCAACATTATGGGAAATGCACTTACCGTCTTCTCCAGGGTCAGACAAGAAGATACCAATTTTCTCTCTGTGCATTCAGTAGAAAGCTAGTGGTCCATATCCTTCCATTAATTTGTGCTAAGCTAGGCTAGCTTGCGGATAGCTTTCTACTGAATGCACAGAGATAAAATTGGTATCTAATCTTCTTGTCTGACTCTGGAGAAGACGGTAAGTGCATTTCCCATAATGTTGGCGTGTTCCTTTGAGATGTATGATATCATTATGTGTTTTATTCCAGGAAGTAATAAATGAAGCTCAATGAAATTATGAAAATGGAAAATACTGTATATATAGTACATCATGGCCTTTGCATATGGCTTTCTAGGAACTCACTAAAGCAGATATTCTTTAATTCTCATATTTTCTGTGCCGTGTTTAAAGCTCAAAATCTCACTCCTTATCTTCCCGTTTCTTCCTCTCCTCGTACCTTCATCACTCCAGCTCACCTTCACCACCGCAGCCACTCCACAGGTTACCCGTCGGTAGTGTGATAGTAAAGGGTTACCCTTCTGTCGTGCGGCAGTGAAAGGGTTAACCTGCTGTTGTGTGGCAGTGAAAGGGTTAAGTTATGCTCAGGTTGGGTTCCTTTCCACCTTATTCCTGAGGTCCCATGGTGGGAATAGGGTGGAAAGGAACCCAAGGGGAGCATGAAGTAAGAACAAAATGGCCACCGTGTGAATATGGTCAATTGTGAGGATGAAAATAAAGAACACCAGAGTCACAGTGAGGGTGAAAACCTGTTTATTTTTGCATCTCATCATCAGACAGTCTATAAGGGCACTTCATCCGAGGGCTAAGGACGATAATGGACTTTACAACCTGAAAGGAAGGTCCAGTCTGAAACCAACTCCTTTGCTCCTGGACATTTAGTACTAGAGCTCACCATATAAATTAGTCAGTGTTCTCTACTACGGTAGAAATATACAGTCACTAACAAGTTGACCACAACTGGTAACCGGGGAAGGGGACAGATATGATAGAAAATATTTTGTTTCCTTCAACTTCTTAATAAAAGGTGATGCAATTTCTATTTTATTTACCATTAGCAGCATAAAGGCTGATTTATGTTAAAGCAATCTACACTTTTGACAACAGTCCCTTGACCGAAATGAAGTTGTCGCGTGACATTAAGCATTTATGGTGAAGGTTTCTGTCGTCTCCATGGCAACACCAGATAGCATGCTCCCAGCCTTTTCTCTCCCCTCCATGTAAAATAAATGTTAGCTACAGCCAAAACCAAAGTGAAACCACAAGTATAGGCCATCCAGGGCAAGGTTGGCATTTCCTCCAATCACACTGTGATTGACAGTGTCCGTGACATAACACATTTCTGGAGATGCACAACATGAAATAAAATCTTGAGGAACACTTTTTCCCTGTCGAAAATATGTAATTTCTATCAAGCATCAGTTGTCAAAAGTGTCAAGCGCCCAGCGCCCCAGCATAAATCAGCCTCAAGAATACATGATCATGAAGTAATTCACCTGCATTGTATCCTAAACAGAACAAGAGTGGGAGAATCAAAATAGCCTCTTATTCAAAGTAAGATGGTCAGTAACTCAAATCTAAATTGGAAAACCATGTAGCGTTTCTTCATAATATTTAAATACAACATATAACACACTATGATGTCACCACCAATACTGGCTTCTTTTGACTCAGTAAATCAATAGATTAAAAACACATCTATTTCTGCACAAGAGAAATGATAGTAGAGTTAGTGTTTCAGTCTAGTGAACACAATGGACAAAAGGAGTGCAGAGAAAACCCATGTGAATAAATGCAAAAAAAGAAATCCCTTCAAAACAATGGAAAACACTGTTCGTCCTTTTGGTTCAGCCTCCAAATATTTTTGGTCTGTTTCCCAGATACATTAAGGGAGATACAATTGGTCACAGTTAACCTTGATTCGGCTCCAAACTCGGTTTGGTTCCTCATCACAAAATGTCAAATGCAAAGCAGCGACAAAACAATGTTCAGAGAACGGACAGGGAATAAGACACTCATACAAGCAGTGGCACTTGAAACGGAGTTGGCTTGGTCTACATGATACCGGCCTATGTTAAATTGTCATCTTCAATATAGTATATTAAGTATATAATCTTAATTTGGCTATGGCACTTACTGTAAGCACTTCATTCAGTATAATCTATTCCATACCTTACTGTAATATAAGCACTTCATTCAGTATAATCTATTCCATACTTTGCTGTAATATAAGCATTTAATTCAGTATAATCTATTCCATACCTTACTGTACAATAATAGTTATATTAAGACAAGCGGATGTGCTTTTAGAACTGCAGCAGTTAGCGGTGTGTGTTTGTGTGTGAGACAGATTACAGAGAGTGTATTTGTGAGAAAGAGAAATCAGTGTGTGTGCGTTTAAGTTCCTGCAAGTTCCTCTTGGTGATGGAACAACTGTGTTGCAACTCATAGGTGTTTAACAAGGGGGACTTCTGTAATGGCGCTGTGTGTGTGTGTGTGTGTGTCGGAGGCAGGCAGGCAGGGTGGCAGGCAGGCTGACGGGGTTAGTGTGGTATCTGGGTTGGTTGTTCTGTGATGGGTCTGGTGTGCTGCGTCTGGATGTGTGAGATCTGGAGGACTGGCATCAGCAGCTGGAATGCATTCTGGATGTAGGTGGCACTGTTGGACCCCTGTGGAGCAATAATTACACCTTCATCATCATCATGACTTGATTACCTTATCAGTAATTATCATAGCAACCACCATCATCATCATCATAACATTTATCATTACCATCATCATTTGCATCATTGTTAGCAACCTCATTCTAAGTTTTTATCACCATCATCATCATCATCATCACCACAACCAGGATGGGAAATGACTACTGGCCACCAGCCAATTGCTGGTACATTTTGTGGCTGGTGGTAAGTCTGTTGGTAGTGAGGCTAAGACCCCAGAGAAGAAGGGGTGCCAAGTTAGCCTTTGTTCCAAATCTAACTTTGTCTTTCTTAACTAATGTCTCTTTATTGTTTTTTTTAATAATAAAAAAGCCTCTTCAATAGTTAAGGAAATAATCCTATATAATATATCTAATCTACTCCGCCAGGCAACCAATTTATGTTTAGGGATTATTTTCTATTCTAGAAATGAGTTTGGCCAGTAAAATATTGTGTCTGGTAGGCTTCAGAATCTACTATGGCCTGACTCCGCTAGATGTGACAGATGGGCCAATCAGAGTAAATGGTGTAATATATGCAAGGAAGCTGATTGGATATCTGAAATGGTTAGATTCTGTTGATATCCAGGGGAGACAAGAGATCAACGAGCTTTAGTCAACAGTTCTAACATTTTGGGTAATTTCACATCAATATACCTTCTGTTAAATAATGAAACGAGATGGAACATGGCAGAGGAAGAATTCTAAAGGCGACAATAAAACAATGATAATCGATCATAGATAACTGCAGCAGCCATAATCATCATCATTATCATAACGATCATCAACCTCAGCAGTCATAACCATCATCATCATAATCATCAACTACAGCAGTCATCATAATCATCAACTACAGCAGTCATAATCATCATCAACTACAGCAGCCATAATCATCATCAACTGCAGCAGTCATAATCATCATCAACTGCAGCAGCCATAATCATCATCAACTGCAGCAGTCATAATCATCATCAACTGCAGCAGCCATAATCATCATCAACTGCAGCAGCCATAATCATCATCAACTGCAGCAGCCATAATCATCATCATAATCATCATCAACTGCAGCAGTCATAATCATCATCATAATCATCATCAACTGCAGCAGCCATAATCATCATCAACTGCAGCAGCCATAATCATCATCAACTGCAGCAGTCATAATCATCATCATAATCATCATCAACTGCAGCAGTCATAATCATCATCAACTACAGCAGTCATAATCATCATCAACTGCAGCAGTCATAATCATCATCATAATCATCATCAACTGCAGCAGCCATAATCATCATCAACTACAGCAGTCATAATCATCATCATAATCATCATCAACTGCAGCAGTCATAATCATCAACTACAGCAGTCATAATCATCATCTACTGCAGCAGCCATAATCATCATCATCAACTGCAGCAGCCATAATCATCATCATAATCATCATCTACTGCAGCAGTCATAATAATCATCAACTGCAGCAGTCATAATCATCATCATAATCATCATCAACTGCAGCAGTCATAATCATCATCATAATCATCATCAACTGCAGCAGTCATAATCATCATCATAATCAACTGCAGCAGTAATAATCATCATCATAATCATCATCAACTGCAGCAGTCATAATCATCATCATAATCATCATCAACTGCAGCAGTCATAATCATCATCAACTGCAGCAGTCATAATCATCAACTGCAGCAGCCATAATCATCATCATAATAATCATCATCAACTGCAGCAGCCATAATCATCATCATAATCATCATCAACTGCAGCAGTCATAATCATCATCATTTTGAGACTGCAATCGAATCGTAACACTGTCAACCTTATCTTATGTTAGGAAACAGTCTGAATCAATCTTTTACCTCTAGCTGCACGCTGAATACTAATGGATTCAGATCCTCGGCTTTACTCTGGGCCTAAAAGACACAGAGACACAGGAGTAGTGGTGAGAAAACCAAGTACCAATAACGGCCTAATAACGGCCTCTGTGCTGAGAAACAACAGCAACAACCATACACACACACACACACGCTTACCCCGATAATAAGCAGTATGTCAGAGAATCTCTTGGCCAAACAGCCCATCTCCTTACACATGGCACAGGTCAACCTGTAAGACAAATGCATCTTTTAATAAATCTCTGAGTATGAAAAAATACTCTGGGCATGGTATGAAAATATACTCTGGGCATGGTATGAAAATATACTATGGGCAGGGTATGAAAATATACTCTGGTCATGGTATGAAAAGATACTATGGGCATTGTATGAAAGGACACTGAGCATGGTATGAAAAAGCACTCTCAGCATGGTATGATCATCATCACTACCAGACGTGCTAGTTCCAGCATGTCAGAAATGGCCGCCTCACTGGGATTTTTACCCACCACAACATTGTCTAGGAGGGTTTACCATGAATGGTGCAACAAATAAATAATAATAAATAAACAACAATCAGTGTGTGGATCAAAACTGTGCTATGCATCTGCGGGACCTGCTTTGTCATGTATGCGCTTTAGCAGCAGACCAACACCAAGCATTCAAGGGGTACATAATACACAAATAGTAGGCCAAATCTCTCTCTCACATACACACACACACTGCATAGTACCTGGTGAGGATGTGTGCCTGGTCCCTGGCTGGTTTCTCCAGCTCCTGGCCATGAAGAATCAGCTCTGCCACCTTGTGGAGCTGCTCGATACTGCGGGCTGTAACCTCTGCCAAGCTACCTACTGATGACAGGTAGATCGCCTGGAGAGGAAGAAACAAAAACACACGCGCGCGCGCGCACACACACACACACACACACACACACACACACACACACACACACACACTAGTATAAAACAAGCACCTGTTTACCGTTTCCATGTCTGTCTTCAGTGGGTAGTCATACATCAGCATGGCTGCACAGGCCAGATAGAAAGATAGATAGATAAACAAACAAGCAATGATAGATACACATTCAGTAAAACAGTTAGGCTCCAACAGTCAAACTTACCTCCACAGATCTGGGGTCGCTCTCTTTCTCTCCCTCTGCTCTCTCCTCCATCTCCTCTCCTTTCTTCTTCTCCTCGCCCTCCTCTTCTCCAGGCATGGTGTCTTCTTCTGACTGTCTCTCCGTGCCCCTGCTGACTGTCTCCGTAGAGACAGGTTGCTCCACCTCCCTCACCCAGTCATATGCCCTCATACGAGCCTGAAAATGCATAACCACCCCCCATCAGTACGGCACAATGAGAGATCAAGAAACAAAAGCTGAAGAATTTAAATGAGGATATAAAAGGTATTGTATGCTAATCTAAAGTTATGACGTTTCAGTTTAATTAAATTACATGCTCTAGGATCTCCTAGATGAGAACAGTAATACCCTTGTAACAGTGTGCGTTAGGCAGCAGGGTGTTTCAGGGTTTCTCTGTCCTTTGTCATTTGACCATGTCATTCTGTGTTGTAAGTAATTTAGTCAACTTAGAATAACAATGATATGTGTGAGAGATTCTGAAAATGGATGACTCCCCATTCAGAGATAGGGGTCAGGTCTTGTTAGTCTCCATTATCAGGATAGTGGCAGAATGAACCAACTTATCTTTAGACAGACTTTGGCAAGGGGATATGAGAAACTACTTTTTCTAAGAGAGAAATTATGTGATGATGAGTGTGTGTGTGTGTGTGTAAGGGCTCACCTTGTTCAGTTTATCTGGTGTGGCTGCAACATGAAGCTCAAAGAGCAGCTCAGTGAGAACATTAACAAACTCCTCTCCATCAGCGGCTGAGACAGACAGACAGACAGACATAAACAGGTGGTGTTAGCATGAGACCAGAGGACAAAGTCATAAATGTCTGTCTAACTATCAGGCCTGAATGATTACAGGAAACATGCAGATTTTACATGACTACTTTGCATTTAATTGCTTTCAATTTAACTTCGCTATCAGCTCTATCTTTAATCTTTCAAAATGTTCAGTTGCTATCGCTATCAGCTCTATCTTTAATCTTTCAAAATGTTCAGTTGCTATTGCATGCACTCATCTGTGTTTCACTACACACATGAGTGCATGCTTACCAACTGTTAGTCTGCAACACTACTATCACCGACATCTAAGAAGGGAGATCCCCCCTTGAATGGCCCTTCTAAGGTTTCTCTCCTCCACACTGCCTGTGGAACATTTTTCCCTATTGTTAGGTTTTAGTGAGTTTTTCCTTACCTTCGCGTGGGGTATGTCTGGGAGTGCTTGCATTCTTTCATTTATTTGCATTTATTTTAAATTTGTTGGACCTTATGGTGTTCTTGTTCTGTTCTTGACTTATTGTTATGTTTCTTCTTGGCTTGTTTAAAGAAGACGTGTACGGCCCATGGGGACATTAACGTGTGTTGTCGGGCCTTACAAATAAATTTGATTTGATTTAACTTCATTTAATTGTTTTGTTACGATTCTTCTGAAGATTCAAGTGAGGAGAACAAGCTGCCCATCAACACTGGTCCAGGATCAGGCCGATTTAAAATGTTTACACACATTGATGAAGACAAGACATCAGTAACTGATTCTAGTCCAGTAACTGATTATAGTCCAGTAACATAATCTAGTCCAATAACGGATTCTAGTCCAGTAACTAATTCTAGTCCAGTAACTGATTCTAGTCCAGTAACTGATTCTAGTCCAGTAACTGATTCTAGTCCAGTAACTGATTCTAGTCCAGTAACTGATTCTAGTCCAATAACTGATTCTAGTCCAATAACTGATTCTAGTCCAGTAACTGATTCTAGTCCAGTAACTGAGTCTGGTCCAGTAACTAACCATACTCTAGTAACTGATTCTAGTTCAGTAACTGAGTCTGGTCCAGTAACTAATCATACTCTAGTAACTGATTCTAGTTCAGTAACTGAGTCTAGTCCAGTAACTGATTCTAGTCCAGTAACTGAGTCTGGTCCAGTAACTAACCATACTCTAGTAACCGATTCTAGTTCAGTAACTGAGTCTGGTCCAGTAACAAACATACTCTAGTAACTGATTCTAGTTCAGTAACTGAGTCTGGTCCAGTAACTAATCATACTCTAGTAACTGATTCTAGTTCAGTAACTGAGTCTAGTCCAGTAACTGATTCTAGTCCAGTAACTGAGTCTGGTCCAGTAACTAATCATACTCTAGTAACTGATTCTAGTTCAGTAACTGATTCTAGTCCAATAACGGAGTCTGGTCCAGTAACTGATTCTGGTCCAGTAACTAACCATACAGTAACTGATTCTAGTCCAATAACGGAGTCTGGTCCAGTAACTGATTCTGGTCCAGTAACTAACCATACTCTAGTAACTGATTCTAGTCCAGGACAGCACACACACACACACCCACTCAATCACTACCATACTGCCCTCTGGGCAGGGACGCGGGAAGTCCGCAGGAAGTGGGGGTGCTGAGATATAGATCGTTTTTGATTAAACATTTTTTTTATATATATATATTTTTTTTATAAAATATATATATTACCGTATATAATTATACTTGTAGTTGTATTGTCTGCGAGACATCGCCACCACGCAACACGTCAAAATGCTCGCTATCTGCAAACAGCTCCACTGTCTGTGTGTATACTCTGCTTTGGTCAAATCACATTCAGCGTGGGTGGGGCCTGAGAGTGCTGGGGCTGACGTTCTGCAGATGGATACTATTGAGTCAGAGGCTAGAGCGATAGTTCAACAGGGTCTGAAACGTGTTATGAGGGGGTGCTGAGATAAGTGATATAATAATAACGTCATAGGTTTACCACTCTGGTAAACCAACACTCTCGTTCACTAGAGGAGACCACGGCCCAACTCCACACTCTCATGCTCAGCTCTGCGGAGCGTGCGAGACAAACAATGTAACCGTTTTGATGCACACATCACAGCCCAGCTTACCCCACCTGTTGCGCCCTCCCTCTGCAATTCGTTCCCCGCATACATGATCACCAACATGCAAAAGGTCTTCGACCACCCTCCCGGGGGCTCGGATAGTTCTGCTGGCTTGTTCACGCCAGGGAAACCGCAGATATATTCCTTTACTGCAAATTCAGCGTCCCAAAACTATTCCAGGCTGCGTCTATTTTTTTACCAACGGATTTCCAGTTAAGCGTTGACGCTCCCAGGCCGCGTCTATTCGAATCCCAACCGGTTCATGCATCGGCTACACGCTGTTAATAACACTGCCTTATCGAGACAGCGCCCCTATGAGGATCTGGCAATGAATTCCAAGAGTAGGGTAAATCTGCAGTGCCGCTCCGCTCTGTGACATTGAGTAGCCTCGGTTACAATGGAATAAAAGCCAAAACAACCTTGCAGTTGCAGTTACACTCCCGCCAGCAGGGGGTGCTGCAGCCCCCGCCGCACCCCTACTTGCCGCGTCCCTGCCTCTGGGCACAGATACAGAACACTGGGGTACAGACGGGCCCACTTTGGTAAAAGCCTGATCCCTGCAGGAATAGCCTTGAACAGAAGGCCTTGATGAACATGAGTGTGCTGCTGTCTGTTATTGTATGTTGTTGCTGTGTGCTGTTGGATGTACTGTTTTGATATGATGTTGTATGTACTGTTGCATTGTATGTAATGTATGGTATTGTCAGTGTACAGTGCTGTGAGAAGGTATTTCCCCTTTGGGGACAAAAAATAAAAATAGATCCTCGGCCAGTGTTCAGACACAACAAGCTTTTCCCTTCAACAGGCTTAGTCTGGGTCACTCACGCATGGGGGAGGAACATAGTATTTGGGAACTTGGATCACCCTTAGTCTCTCCCTCCTTCCCCTCCTCGTTCTGTTCTTCCTCTCCTTCCTCCACCTCGTCTTCCAGACCTATGAAGATTTCCTTGATGGCAATCAGCTCTTTCTTCACATCATCCTGCTCCTCCTCTTCCAGGGAGGAGAGGAAGACTTGCACCTGAGAGAAGGTGTGTGTGTGTGTGAGAGAGAGAGAGAGAGAGAGAGAGAGAGAGAGAGAGAGAGAAAACATAAAAGAGAGAGATGAAAAAGAGAGGGAGAGATAGAAAGAGAGATGAAATAAAGAGAGAGGATAGAGTTTATCAACAGTATCTTAGTGCTAAAATCATCTTTATACAATGGCATGCAAATTTCTTGATTCCGATTGGCTGAAACAGTGAAGTTGCCGGTTGTTATTTAGTATAACACACTCCACGTGACCCCAGAACCCGCCCACAACCGAATTACTTTTTTTTCCTGAATTAATCTGCCGTTCGTCTTTTCAGAATGAAACCAAGATGGGCGGCTAGGTGGTGTAGTAGGCAAGGCGCTCGCCATCAACGCTGGAGACGCTGGGTTCGAATCCAGCTCTCGGCATTGCTATCAGCTTGGCTGGTCGTTCATACTAACACAATTGGCAGTGTTAGGGGTGGGAAAGCTGATGGGTGGGTCCTGGGCGTTGTGGACAGCGACCCCTACAGTTCGGTCGGGGCGCCTGCACAGCGAGGGTAGGATCTGGCGGGAGGTAGTGTGACCTTCCACACGTTACACTCTCCAGGTGAGAATCTGCGCTGCCAGGCTGGCTGCCGGCTGGCTGCACATGCGTCGGAGGAAAGCATGCGACAGTCTCCGGCCTCCCGGACCAACAGTAGGGGGGAGTGCGCAACAACCAGGAAGGGGGTTGGGAATTGGCATAACGACTAACAGTGGGATGGGAGAAAAATCGGAAAAAAGGAGGGGGGAAGAAGATAATAATAATAAATAAAAGAAATTAAACCAAGATGGCGGACAATAATCTTTATGAATGGATGTATTGATTGAGTCATAACGACTCATTCAAAAAAGATACTCACCTGGAATATGTTAGTTGTTTACACAATGTTGGATTATGTAATTGGTTTGTCATGACCCATTATAAAACAAAATATAAATCGCGGGTGGGGTTCAGAGTGCTCTCTGTGTCGGTGTCCGTTGCACAAAAGCTGGCTGGCAGTCTCATTGAATAATATAAGTGTGGAATCGTATACAACAGGAGAAGCCGGAGAAGGAAAAAAAGACATGCTGACATTGACGAAAACGTACTTATCATTGTACATTTTGATCTATGTACATGTATGATGTTACCCCAAATATGTAAAGCTGCGGGCACCGACACGATTTACACCAATCATTGTTTAAGAAGCACAGTGAAGTTACCGGTTGTTATTTGATTGATTGAAAATTGTATTAACAGATTGCAGAATGGGTACAATACAGTACAGCTCAATACACACAATTGTTAAGGGGATGCAGACCAGAGAAAGACTTTCGTCTTGTTTACATCAGGGTCCCCCATTTTCAATGCATCATAACATATATGACATACAGATAGACAGTACTGCTACATCTATACATTTATGACATACCAGATTTACAAATACAGTACCGTTTGTGATACAAGAAGAGTCTAAAAAAGAGAGTATATACATTTGACGAAGAAACTGTACATTGGAGGTTGGTAGGTAGGAGATTGTTAGGTGGGGTGGAATTTCGTATAACATGTGTCATGCATGTCTGTAAACTTGTGCATAAACGGAGTGTCATTTTATATGAAGTTTGTAGTTAGATGGCATGCTTTTTGGCACCCTCCCTCTGCAAAAGGACACTGTCGCACGAAGCGATTTCACTGGATGTCCCGGACACAATGGAAGTATGGATATATTCGTAACGAATAATTTAAAAAAAGATACAGTTAACTGGTGTTAGTTGTTTACACAATGTTGGATTATGTAATTGGTTCGTCATCATGACCCAGTCAAAACTATAATACATTGCAGGATTTATATGAAGTTTGTTGTTAGATGGCATGCTTTAGACACAGAGGCATTTCTTTTCTTTTTTTTACCTACTTTTTCTGCAGATGGTTTTGTGAATTAATCTCCATTATTCAATTACTGTGTGTTTATTCTATAGCAATAAGGTTGGGTGAATTCGGCCATTGTATGAAAGACATTACACCACTTGTAGTTGTGTGTTATAGGAATTAGATCATGCCTAGGGGGGTCTAACGACCCTCCGCTGTGCGTCGGGCCTAACAACCACCCCTAGGCATGATCTAATTCCTATAACACACTTCTGCGCGTGATGTAATGCTTAATTGTTCTATTGAAAGACAATGAACAATGATGATCTTGAAGCTGCTACGAGAGCTGATTTTCACATCATCATATCACTGGCAATATACAGTGGATAGAGAACGTAGAAGGATTAAAAAAAAGACTAAAGAGCAAGTGAACAAGTCAACATTTCCAATGGCGTTTTCCATGCCTGTCTGTTTGAACAGTGCCTTACCTTCGCCTCACTCTCATTGGACAAAATCTCCAGAGCCTCGAGGTGCGATAGGCCCTGGTAGTCGTCAAACAGGATACCATAGTGAGCTGTAGGCTGACTGATTGGCTGGCTGCTGAGACGAGACCGCTCCTTCTCCTTGGCTTCCTTCAGCATCTGACCAATCACAATGCAGATACACAGCATTACCTTTTTATCACAATGCTGGTCAATAACCATAGCTAGATGGTAAGATAAGGAATATGTTATCTTATCTTAGATGTGTGTTTATGAGGGCAAATACCTGGTTGAAAAATATCAAATGTCAACATCTATATGCGGGTTATGATGCTGTTGGTGTACATTAAAGCTCTAGTCTATTTTCCTTTTTTAAATACTTATAATTGTGGGGTTTATTGTTCACATACATTCTTGAAGAGTTTAATTTGTAGAAGGAAAATAACCTTTTAGAATGTTTGTGACCCATTCCAACTCAAAATTAAACTACCCTTTTTATAACTATAAAATACAACAAATAACTAATGTATTTACCCGTTAGTGTTAAGTCATGTGTCAAGAACTCAATCAATCAACTCGTCAGTTGCCAATCAACTGAGCCCCTCTTAATTCCCTACCCTCGGGCGGGTGTGCGTGCGTGTGTGTGTGTACCTGGCTCAGTGATGCAGTCTTCTCCATCAGAATCTTGGTCTTTCTGAAGCCTGGGTCGCCCTCAGCCAGAACAGTCATGGTCTTCTTCCCTATGAACTCCAACGCATCCAGACCCCCACTGATCACTGACTTACCCTGAGAGAGAGAGAGGGAGAGTGAAAGGGAGAGGGAGAGAGACATATAAATAGAGTGAAAGGGAGAGAGAGACCTATACATAGTGAATGAGAGAGAGAGCAGAGACAGAGACACAGAAAGAGAGAGACAGACAGAAGGAGAGAGACAGACAGAAAGAGAGACAGACAGAGAGAGACAAAAACAGACAGAAATAGAGAGACAGACAAGAGAGAGCAAGCGGACGGACGGACAGACAGCACATAAATACAGTATACATCCACAACATATCTACATGCATAACCATAGTTACCATACAGGATGACCATCCATACAGGATACATCCACATGTACTGTATACACACATACAGTACCTACAGTATATACTGTACATAAATCCATAAAAGATACAAAAAGGAAAACCAGCAGTACATATACACATGACAGTTAATGGTTGTGTTGAGTGAGAAGGAACAAAACTCCTGCCTCAACCTAAAAGGTTGTCATTATGTTGACTTTATTTAAAGAATGTATGTCGTCGTCATCATCAATGTGTACCATAAGTAAGCCAACTATGACTTATGAGTGACACTACACCTCAGTGTGTGTGTGTGTATGTATGCATGTATGTACTGTTGTACAGTGTTCTGTACTGCGTGTGTATGTATGTGTGTATGTATGCGTGTGTGTGTGTATGTACGTACAGTGTTCTGTACTGCGTGTGTATGTATGCATGTGTATGTACAGTGTTCTGTACTGTATGTATGTATGTATGTATGTATGTATGTATGTATACGTACAATGTTCTGGACTGCGTGTATGCATGTATGTATGTATGTATGTATGTATGTATGTGTGTGTACGTATAGTGTTCTGGACTGCGTGTATGTATGTATGTGTGTGTGTATGTATACGTACAGTGTTCTGGACTGCGTGTATGCATGTATGTATGTATGTATGTATGTATGTATGTATGTATGTATGTATGCATGTATGCATGTATGTACAGTGTTCTGTACTGCATATGTGTATGTATGTATATATGTATGTATGTATGTATGTATGTGTGTGTGTGTGTACAGAGTACATTTCGCAGAGTAACTTTTACTCAAACTGTGTACATTTGACTCAAAGTAAAATTGTACTCAAACTGAGTAAAATGTACTCAGTTTGAGTCAAATTTACTCTGCAAAATTTACTGTGTACGTACAGTGTTCTGTACTACGTGTGTGTATGTATGTATGTATGCGTGTGTGTGTGTACGTACAGTGTTCTGGACTGCGTGTGTGTGTATGTATGTATGCGTGTGTGTGTGTGTACGTACAGTGTTCTGGACTGCATGTGTGTATGTATGTATGCGTGTGTGTGTGTGTGTGTGTACGTACAGTGTTCTGGACTGCGTGTGTGTATGTATGTATGCGCGTGTGTGTGTGTACGTACAGTGTTCTGGACTGCGTGTGTATGTATGCATGTGTATGTACAGTGTTCTGTACTGTATGTATGTATGTATGTATGTATGTATGTATGTATACGTACAATGTTCTGGAATGCGTGTATGCATG
The DNA here is from genome assembly GCF_963971535.1 of Notolepis coatsorum. Taxonomy (NCBI): domain Eukaryota; kingdom Metazoa; phylum Chordata; class Actinopteri; order Aulopiformes; family Paralepididae; genus Notolepis; species Notolepis coatsorum. The sequence goes on from NC_140171.1 coordinate 37,434,819, forward strand.
TATGTATGTATGTATGTATGTATGTATGTGTGTGTACGTATAGTGTTCTGGACTGCGTGTATGTATGTATGTGTGTGTGTATGTATACGTACAGTGTTCTGGACTGCGTGTATGCATGTATGTGTGTGTGTATGTATGTATGTATGTATGTATGTAGTATGTATGTATGTATGTATGTATGTATGTATGCATGTATGCATGTATGTACAGTGTTCTGTACTGCATATGTGTATGTATGTATATATGTATGTATGTATGTATGTATGTATGTGTGTGTGTGTACAGAGTACATGTCGCAGAGTAACTTTTACTCAAACTGTGTACATTTGACTCAAAGTAAAATTGTACTCAAACTGAGTAAAATGTACTCAGTTTGAGTCAAATTTACTCTGCAAAATTTACTGTGTACGTACAGTGTTCTGTACTACGTGTGTGTATGTATGTATGTATGCGTGTGTGTGTACGTACAGTGTTCTGGACTGCGTGTGTGTGTATGTATGTATGCGTGTGTGTGTGTGTACGTACAGTGTTCTGGACTGCATGTGTGTATGTATGTATGCGTGTGTGTGTGTGTGTGTACGTACAGTGTTCTGGACTGCGTGTGTGTATGTATGTATGCGCGTGTGTGTGTGTACGTACAGTGTTCTGGACTGCGTGTGTGATGGTGGAGAAGACTCCTCTGCTGGGAGCTGTGGTACTCAGTGTAGTGTGAGCAGCAGGGTCAGATGGCCCCGCCTCTCCTCCTCCTTCCTTCCTCTCCTGCTCTCCCTCCTCCTCTAGCGCCTCCTCTCCGACTGAGGACTTGTGGAGGCGCAGAGCCTCCCCTGCTTTCTCCTTGACGGAGCTCAGGCTTTGACCTACACACACACACACACAGATAAATGTTTGAGCCAGCTCCATGAAGATGAGATGTTGGAGGGAGATGTAGAGGATGTGAGATATAATAATAATGTCACACCAAATAAATGTACTTTATACAGAAATAAATACACACATGAGCTAGTGCATACAATGTATATCGTGCCAATAATCAGATTAAAGTCATACCAAAGATGCACCCAGCCTGACACAGGAAATATTATATGTACAATAACAAGGGGAGGAGATAAGGAAACAGAACACAGGGTGAAAGGGAAGAAGGGGACTAGGAAAGGAGACATACCCACTGTAGAGGTGGCGCTGGTCAGCAGAGACTTCCCCCACGAACCCCAGCCTCCCCAACCTTTGTCCTTCACCTGGAAAGAACCACACACACACAATCTGTGAAAAACTACTAGTGGTGAAACAATACTGTACTTGTCTGGATGCTAACTTGCATCAGAGACCTTTCACAGTGACTAAGCAAGTGCCTCTCACTTCCTGCAATGCATCATGGGCTACACAAGGCGAGGCATGGGTGGGCTTACACCCCCCCCCCCCACACACACACACACTTGAGACTAGAGAAGGCACAGGTCCCATTCACCCTAACCTCGTTCCCAGTTTTATCTCCTCCGTGAGATAAAGCCTGGTAAAGCACTACTGCCGAAAGTGTGTATGGGGTAGCATTTCCGGTGTATGTACTTCCCCTGGAAGCTGCCTCCGAACGGACCAAACTTTTCCCGAATCCTGTCGGCAAACAAGCTAGAACGTCCCGGTCATGTAGTAAATTCTTCAGGCTTAAACGAGGAAATATTGTGCACTTCACACGTTTCTATAATTGTTTTGTCGAAACCGGAAAACATGTAGCCTGTACTTCCTGTACTTCCGTTTACACACTTTAGGAGGCATATCTTGTCCAGCCTACATTCACCCCAATGAGCGATGTAGAGGTCTTGAATTTAGAATTTGACCAAAAAGTTGCACATTTTCTCTACCATAGAAATCTAGGTAAATATTGGACAATCTCATACAAGTTAGCTTGAGAGCCGTGCAGCGATCCCACAGTGTTAACAATAGTGCCAGGCTGCAAGCTGTGTCCCGCCCACACAGGGAACAGGATCTGTTGCATTTTCTCCCCACTGGCACAGCTTGAAATGCATCATCTTTCCTCATATTCAGTATCTTCACCTGCATCTGCACACAGGCTCCAGACAGTCACTGCTCAAATCCTGTCCGAGGTCAGAGATGAAGCAACAAAGCATTCTTCTAGACCGGTGCTGTGGACCAGGGTCTAGTGGGATTGGTTGGCACGGTTGGAATGTCAAGTTTCCCTTTAGTGTTCTCATAATGCATTTAAAAATACCATGTCCTCTCAACCTCCTTTAAACTGACATATCCCCAACCATGCCCTCTTTTCATGATCCTCCAATCACAACTGTTGCTTTGCTCAGACAACAGTTGTGATTTGAGGATCAAGGAAGGGGGAAGGGGGGAAGGTTTTGGATAGGTCCGTTTCACCCTGTATTTAGGAACACAAGTGTTTTACACGACAAACACCAGACAACATTACCTCCACTTCCTCCTCTGCAGTCACCGCATCCGGCTCCAGGCTCACCGATTGGTCACATTCAATTGAATGACCTTCATCAACATGCTCTGGTTGGTCAGTTGGCCCGTCAGAACAGTTACCCGCAACAACATCCTCTCCAGCCTGCTCACCGGTTGACCCAGGGCCTTCAGAACCCTCAGGGACCAATGGGGGATGGAGAGGTGGGGGGTCGGGTAGGGTTTCCGGGGCGGGATTCAGTTGGGTGTCGGGGGGCTGGGGGTGTGGAGGAGAGGTGTCTGTGGTGGGGTCCGTCTCTGTGGGGCTGGCCTGAGACATTGTGATCCGCAGAAGGAAAGGATACACAGAAGAACTCCCCTAGGAATTCATACAGATGAACTTTATCAATAATACCAGGGATTTAGGTCGTTGTCAGCAGCAATACACAACCCAGTCTTAATTCCCTACCCTCTGCGTGGGTGTGGGTGTGTGTGTGTGTGTGTGTGTGTGTGTGTGTGTACCTGGCTCAATGATGCAGTCTTCTCCATCAGAATACACAATACACACAACAAATATAGAATAGAGAGAGTAGAACACTCAAACAGCAACACCCATACAGCTATGTATAAGAACAATCAAGATAAGCATAAAAAGAGCGATGAGAATAGAAGAAAAACATTTTTAATTGTCTATATTGGCAGGGTGATGAGCAGAATTGTCACAACTTTAAAGACACATTACGTTCAAATGTCATAGCCTACTACCGGTAAATACATTTTGAAAATAAGGTGCTCCTCCCAGTTATCATACATTGTTAGAAAACAATTTTGTTGAAACACAATAGGAAGCTACCATTGTGTGGTTTAGTATTGCCACCTAGTGATCATATGTTACAAACACATCCAATAAATTATTGTTTTCCTTTAAGTCCGAGACGCCACTCCGTCATCGTTGCCCATATAGTTAGACCAAGTTATATTCTACACTCATGATGGGAAGCGATAAACAAATGTTACTATAATTTGCCGTGATATCGTGACTATCACTTTTGCATTATGTAAAGCAAAACCAAAAGATCAAAAGACATTGGTGTCGACCTTTTCTTCACTTGTCATCATGCTTAAATAACATTATCTCTTGGGTGGACTAACAAGTGAACAAATAACCAATGTCAAGCAAGAGGACTGAAAAACACCCCATCATCTCAGTGTGGCTATATTCTCTCTATATTCTTCAGTGGCTATATTCTGACACGACAATAAATGCACAATACTTTTATGGACTACTGTAATGAAGATAATGGTTTACTATTAATGTAGTCATGGCAAATTAAACACATGAAAGGTTGTTTTGTTTGTGAGAAAGTGACAGTGCAGCTCACCCGTGTAGTGACAGTTCCACAGCGCTCGTCTTCCGCCCCGCCACGTCGGCAGGCCGTCCGCACTCCGCATGCAGTTGGGTGCTGACGTCACGACGAACACACCAACATTTTGAGACCAGCGCAGCGTCAAGCCGAGCGTGCTATGGACTTCCTGGCACAGATAGAAATAAAAGCTCCCAAGTCAAACTCCATTAGTGATGTCTTGGAAAAGACTTCATTGCATTTTGATGTTGAGGTCGAAAAGTACCTTGCGGTGGAAACAATCTAATCTACGAATTCCAATCTGGCTTCAGAACATCCCACTCCACTGACACATGCCTTCTCTATTTGAACGACCACATCAAACAAGAGGTGGACGCGGGCAAATACTGCGGCATGGTCATGCACCTCCAAAAGGCTTTCGACACTGTCAATCACTCCAGGTTTTGATAGCATACTAGGACCTTTACTGTTCCTAATTTATGTAAATGACATGTCATGCGCTTGTGACTGCACCAACTTGTTCCTGTTCGCGGACGACTCTGCCCTGCTGGTCGGAGCTCAACCAATCAGAGAGGGGTCTGCAGAACTAGAGCTACTATTTGTATAGACGCGTCTCGGACAGGGACAAGTTGCAGGTTGAAAAATCCCTCAACTCTGAACTAGGCAAAATCTGCACCTGGCTCGCTGATAAAAAACTATCATTACACCTGCGGAATCCATTCTCTTTGGATCAAATAGCAAACTCAGCAAGGCCACAGTTACAGTGGGTGACAATATTGTCACAAGGAAAGATGAAATTACCTACCTGGGTTCCATCCTAGAGGCAAATCTTTTCTGTGACAAAATGGCAACCAATGTAATAAAAAAAAGTCAACCAACGAACAAGATTTTTTGTACAGGATCTCCTCTCTGGTAAATAACCTGATAAGCTGTAAGCCGTATTTCGCCTAAAGGTACATGCCTAAGTAAATGGAAGATTGCTCCACTTCTGCAAGGTCAATTTGCATGTTCTTGGTATCTAGGAACATCTAGGGACCTGGGGGTATGTATTTCCAGTAGGGATGTCCGATATTATCGGCCGACCAATATTATCGGCCGATATCGGCAGTAAAATGTGATATCGGAAAATATCGGTATCGGTTTAAAAAAAGAAAAAAACAATAACAATATTTGTTATATATATATCCAGTGAAATTATTAGTTACCTGAAATAATTCAGTTTTTGGGGGGGGGGGGGGGGGGAGGGGGGGAAACCCTGCATATATCGGTATCGGTTGATATCGGTATCGGAAATTAAGAGTTGGACAATATCGGAATATCGGTATCGGTAAAAAAGCCAATATCGAGCATCCCTAATTTCCAGTGTCAGAAATATTGTGTCTGTTACTAGGCTTGAGTAAATTGTAATGAAGAAAAGGAGAATATAAATTATGATTTATGATTTTTGCATCTTTGATCAAAAATGTATACGGGTAGGAGAAACTGCTCACTGAGCTCATTCACCAACTTATGAAGATCATGTGTACAAAAAATCTAAGCAAATCAACTGCGGGAAGATGATTAAACAGAAGGATTTGTAGATACAGTAATGAATGATAATCGATTTTAGTTATAAATTCATATTTGACCTTGAACTTGACCTTGACCTTATTATGGTCAAATCATACATCTATGGATAGGGAAAATGCTCCTCTTTCCAATGGCAGGGTTGAATCTGGATTTAGTCATTTCCTTGCGGTTTTTACGATAATTAGCATTTTCCGATAAATTTGTATTTCCGATAAATCGTATAAAACATCGGTAAAAATGAAAATATACACTTTGACTACTGTTTTTGATAGGGTTATGGTCTTTACTCTTGGCTACAATTTTTTTTTTTAAACATTGAGCTCTTAACATCCAAGGGCCCACATGTGTACGATTCTTTGCCGACCTCTAGTGGCTCGGGTGTGCATTTCTTTTAATACAATATATAGATAGAATTAAAGCCCTATTTGTTGCCTGTCGATTGCCCTTTCAGGTGACAAAAAGTTCTCAAGTTACATGCCGATATGTGAGGCGTGCCCCAAAGTACACAAAAGTACACATTACCACCCCCGACTCCCGGGGCTCTAGCTCCGTCAATCATTTGGCGATCTCGAAAATCTTTGCACAGGGTTGTAGCCAATGAGTGTGGCTTTCCAATGATACCCCATGATATGATAATTGGGGATCTAATACGGTCTCTATTGATCGATTTATGATAAAGAAACTTAACAGCTTAACAGGATAAGAATACCTAACTGGAGCACTCATTCAAGGGTTCTACGACTATGCTTGCACCTCATGGTACCAAAGGCCCTAAATACAAGGCTACAAACATCACAAAACAAACTGGTCAGACTACTGCTTGGCCTTACTCCTAAAACCCACCTCACCTCTGCCCACTTTGACAATCTAGGACTAGGATGGCTTAGAGTAGACGACAGAGTACAGCAACTTGCAATGGGCCTGGTCTACAAGATTGATTGATTGATTGAAAACTTTATTAACAGATTGCAGAATGGGTACAGTACAGTATGCTCAATACATACAATTGTTAAGGGGATGCAGACCAGAGAAAGACTTTTGTCTTGTTTACATCAGGGTCCCCCATTTTCAATTCATCGTAACATATATGACATATATGACATACAGATAGACAGTACTGCTACATCTATCCAGAGAAAAAGTATATACATTTGACGTAGAAACTGTACATTGAAGGAGGTTGGGTAGGTGGGGGGGGGGGGGTACTGTACATTGGAGGTGGTTGGGTGGGTGGGGGGGTTGGGTAGGAGTGGGGGGGGAGGTTGGGTAGGAGGGGTGGGTGGGGGACACTGTACAACTGTACAAGCAAAACTGTACATTGGAATATTGACAAGAATATTGACATTGACAAGACAAGACACAGATACACTACGGCCCACTAAGATACCCATATACCTGTCGAAATACTTCCTAAAGGTCAGTGAAGTCCACAACCACAACACCAGAGGGAGTTCCGCAAATCATGTTTGATTGATTGATTGAAAACTTTATTAACAGATTGCAGAATGGGTACAATACAGTACGGCTCAATACAAACAACTGCTACGAGGATGCAGACCAGAAAAATACTTTTGTCTTTTTTACATCAGGGTCCTCCATTTTCAATTCATCAGGACATTTATGACATACAAGACATACAAATATACAGTACTGTGTAAGAAAAGAAAAAAAGATCATAAGAAAAATATATACATCCGAAGGGGAAGAAACTGTACATTGGAGGGGGTTGGGTGGGTGGGATTTGGACATTGGACAGTTTCTAATTGCAGCCACCCGTTGGTGCTCTTTGAGAGCGGTTTTGAAGGAGGGTAGGGATTAACATTATTTTACGCTGTAGGTAGCGCGTTCCACATTATTGTGGCATAATTGCGAAACGTGTTTAGTCCCTTGTTTGAGCCGAATCTGGGTTGAACATGATTTGTGGAACTCCCTCTGGTGTTGTGGTCGTGGAATTCACTGACCTTTGGGAAGTATTTTAACATGTACATGGGTATCTTAGTGGTGTAGTGTATCTTGTAGACTATAGGCCCATTGCAAGTTGCTGCGAATCAACCCAGATTCTGCACAAATGTGGAATGTGAATCCCTACCCTCCTTCAAAACCGCTCTCAACCCCCCCCCCCCCCCCCCACCCACCCACCCAACCAAGTTTCTTCCCCTTTGGATATATATTTTTTTATGATCTCTTTTTCTTACACAGTACCATATATTTGTATGTCTTGTATGTCATAAATGTCTTGATGAATTGAAAATGAAGGACCCTTATGTAAACAAGACGAAAGTATTTTTCTGGTCTGCATCCTCTTAGCAGTTGTTAGTATTGAGCTGTAATGTATTGTACCCATTCTGCAATCTGTTAATAAAGTTTTCAATCAATCAATCATGGCATACCCTCGTAAAGTAACTGATGGTATAGTATAGTATAGTATAGTATAGTATAGTATAGTATAGTATAGTATAGTATAGTATAGTATAGTATAGTATAGTATAGTATTCCTTTAAACGCCATCAACAGTTAATCTTCCGAGGGTATGCCATAAGAAACAATTTCCCACAAGATATAAAGTAATAGACAACATACTCTACTCACATTGAGTGGCAGCACCTAATATTTTAGGTTTTACAGAGCTCTGAAAATTGCCACTTTTATTAGTAAGTGTTTAAAAAAAATAATCAAACCATCTGTTTTACAATTTTTCTATGGGTCACTTTTGATGCAAACATTAAACTTGAGATCCATTAGTGTTCTGATGTGCTGTGCATATGTTGGCTATCATAGTTACATAACCTTTGAATTGAAAAAAGCACACAAAAAATAACGCGCTCTTATTTTGAAGGCAAACTCGTTAAACCGGAAGTACGATTTCTGCCAGGTGCTGTGCCTCTGACGCAGTTATCTTTGAAGCCGGTTTTTCTTCTTGTAAGAAAATATGACCGTAGGGTTTGAACGCTTATTAAGGTGCGAAGTTATTCACAGTTTCAACATTTAAAATAATTAAATCATATAAGTCGCTTATACCACGATACGCGTTTATAATTACAAAACTGGTATATTTCTTCCAACAGATCATCGGCTCGTTGGTCTAGGGGTATGATTCTCGCTTAGGGTGCGAGAGGTCCCGGGTTCAAATCCCGGACGAGCCCACCCTTTTAGTGACATAAAAGTCAGTCATTCCTATAAGTGATTTAATATCAGTTCCTACAATTGAAGGTGTTGTGAAATCAAGTCAACGAAACATTGCTGATGGAGGGAGTTGCTCACTTGTTAATTTCAGTGACATGCCTGTCAGCTCCTCCTGCCCCTACATCTGACTGGGTCCTACTTGTTGACTTGCTCCTGATGAATTACACATTGTGTTTCTGTAAGTATTACTGAATGGTGTAGAACGCTTGGTGCTCTGAGCATGAAACTAACACAGCAAGGGTTAGAGAGGTATGATCCCCAGTGGGGCCATGCTCACATACAGTAAAACAATACCTATACCCAGAGCTCTCTCTCTCTCTCTCGCTCTTTTTAAGAACGTTGACCTGATCCTGGTGCCGGTGGGGCGACTCAGTCCCTCGTCCTTACAGGGACATCACAGACTCAGCCAACACACATACACACTTTTTTCTTTTTTTTTCTTTTAATACCAAACTCCCATTTATTTAAAAGTAAATAAATCAATTTAAAAAACATCATTGATATGAGGTGAACTGAAAACGCATCACAAAGTGTTACAAAGCACGGCCCAATGCCTAATGATTGTTTCCTGCTATTGGAACAACAAAACATCAGACTTGTTAATTGGAAGAATTTTACGCCTGCTTCGATGTGTTAATAACACGTACATGTTACCCTTAATATTCAAATGTCTTTTACCAATATGGGCAACAAAGATCTTTTGTTGTTGCCTGGTTTACTTACTTTTATTTTCCACTCATTTGGTATTGTTGTGTTGAGTTGATTTTTTTATGAACATTTTTCATTTTCATCTGTGATGTCACTCAGAAATATGATGCCACTCTTCAACATTTGTTTCCATGGAAAAGGTTACCCGTCTATCAATAAGTTGCTGTTGAAGCTATACTATCTTCTGCTGTTGTTATAATCACGACGAGAGCCTTCCTCACCCCTCCTCCTTCCACACCATCACGGCGGAAACCTTCCTCACCCCTCATCCTCTCACACCCTTATATGGGCAGCATCCGATCCCCGGGTTCCCACGCTGCCAGTGGGCTAAATGACACGGCTGAGAGGGATTCCCTCGTCAGCGAGATGGTACTTCAACCCACGGATCCTGCTCTACCCTCGTCGGAGTGTTAACGATAGGTTATGTAGATAACCTAGTTATATTAGTATTGGCTGAGCGTCCCGCTCTGAGCCTTATGAGATACCCCTTATCTCCTATGATACCTACTGTATCTCCCACGAACAAAATACATGCACCCCACCTGTATGGGGCCCCGCCCCCATGGTGGCACCGCCCATATAACCGTGACTCTGGTCACCAAACACTCTTCCTCGCCAAATCCCGTCCCAGGAAAAGATCCCTCAAGAGGGAACTCAGGGCCGCGCAGAGCGGGACGCTCAGCCAATACTAATATAACTAGGTTATCTACATAACCTATCGTTATATATCGTATTTGCTTCGCGTCCCGCTCTGAGCCTTATGAGATATGGGGAAGAGCGGACGCGAGGCCCGACAAATGTACCCCCTGAGGACCCGTAAGCCCACATCAAGGGGTGCGGGGAGCCCTGTCACCCCATCCTTCCTAATGAAGGGGGGGCGCAGTCAACTCCACCTGAATGCGAACAAGAGGGAACTAGAACCCCTTGAACACACCGTACAGGCGGAACCACGTGTGACCCAACACACTGTGGCCCATACCCATACACTCCTGCTACCCGACCAAAGGACGGGAAGCAGGAAAGGCCACAGACCCCAGAACCGCCTGGGAGACAGAACCCCCGGTCATGTCCATGAGGTAAAACCTTACAAAGGGGCCCAGGGAGGACCATGAAGCTGCAGCACAGATGTCCTCCACCGAGGCCCCACCCAGGAGAGCGGCAGAAGCAGCCACCCCACGAGTGGAGTGCGCCCTGACGCCCCCAGGGGGATCCTGCCCAGCCAACGTGTAGCAGAGGGTAATGCCCTCGCACAACCAATGGGACAGGCGCTGCTCCGACAGTGCCTTACCAGCACGAGCCCCTCCGTAACAGACAAAGCTGGTCGGTAACCCTGAAGTCCTGAGTACGGCCGAGGTAAATCCCCAAGCACGGACTGGACATGACAGGTGAAGGCCCGCATCTAACTCACTAGCGTGAGGAGGAGGACGAAACGCCTGAACCACAATATCCCGGGAGCGGAAGGAACTCCGGATATTCTTAGGCACGAAAGCAGGATTAGGTCGCAGAGTGACACCGCAATCGGTCCGAAAAGACAGGCACTCTGGACGTACCGAGAGAGCACAGAGCTCACCTACGCGTTTAGCGGAAGTGACAGCCAGTAGGAACGCGGTCTTGAAGGACAGCTGTCCCAACGGCGCCTGCTCGAGCGGCTCAAACGGGGCCAAGGACAACCGACCGAGGACCAATTGAAGATCCCAAGTCGGAGCCAAGGAGCGTTGCACCGGCTTAACGCGTCAAGCGCCAAGCAGGAAACGCTTCACAAGAGGGTGGCTGAACAAGACATCCCCTCAAACCCCTCATGATAGGAGGATATAGCTGCTGCATATACCCTCACCGTCGAAGCCGACAGTCTATCAAGGAGAGACTGGAGGTAACTAAGGACAGCATCCAGGGGGCAGGAGACTGAGTCCCGGCCCCCGCCTTACACCACACTTGGAACATACGTCATCTGCCCGCGTAAGCGCGACAGTGGAGGGAGCATGCGCATTCCAGATGGTAACACCATCAGGATCAAGAACCTGCACCCCTCAACGTACCCGTCCCAACAACTGACCTAACAGATGTATGGGGAAGAATCCCTGGCGGTACGGCATCGGTCCCAGACCTGCCTGGCCATGTCCAGACGTAATCCTCACCCGTCAGGATGAGGACCGCCCCGCGACAGTACCTCTGCACCCACATTCTCCCTGCCGGGGATGTGGGGAGCCCTCAGGCCGCGCAGATGGAGGACGCCCATAGCCAGCCGCCCGCCGCCTGGTGCAGACAGGGGGAGCGTACTCCTCCCTGTCTGTCGATACACGACACTGACGTCGTATCGTCCGTCCTGATCAACACCATTTGTGGACCAGAAGGACCGCTTTCAACACCAACACATTGAACGTAGCGCAGACCGGGCAGCATGGTTTGCCAGCTGCCCCCTACTGCGTTGGCCCGACGCGTCACCAGCGAGGGAGGCGTCGGTGAAAACGCGACGTGAGACAGCGCCGTAACCGTCCTAGGACGGAACCTCCCGAGCGTGTTGACAACACGCTCTGAGATGGATGCCCATAGCCCTCCAACCGTTGACTGGGAAGAGGAGTACTCTACATCCAGTCTACAGCAACCCCAGGCTGGTAGAGACCTGCCTGGTACGAGACCTGACGATCCACCTTGACCGCGAAGGACCAGAACGTCATCAGGGCAGAACACTCCGTAACCCCGGACGACGCAGAGGCCCCAGTGCGGCCTCCACGCACTTGGTGAAGATGCGGGGAGCCAGAGAAAACCGAACGGCAGCCTCTGGTACTCATACGCTAACCCTGCAAAGGAAGCGTAGGTAAGCCCTAGGATGGAAGATCGGGGATGCGCATACGCATCCTACAGGTCTATGGAGGAGAACCAGACCCCCACCTGACAGTGTTCAACAGGTAGGAGACGATCCAAAAAATGCTGAACCTTCCCATGGGACAGGTCCAGCCTGGGTCTTACACCCCTCCCTCCCGACTTCTCGGGCAGAGAACACCGGGAGGAGAACGCCACGACGATGGCTTGCTTCGTCCACAGAGATTGGATCTCGTTGACCAGAGCTGTCACTGCTGGAGACCCTGACAATAGGGTCTGTACCAAACCTGAAAACGGGTGGGGTTGTGTAAACACAAGTCCCCGCCTCAGCGTTCTCTCCATCCACCTCGACATATGGTACTGCCGTAGTCATATGTGACGACACTCCCAACGCACCCGCCGTCACGTGGCGCAGGTCCGCCAGGAACTGTAGATAGTTGGCCCGGTCCCCCCGCTGTGCGTAGCCAAACCTGGAACCGTGCGAGGAGCACGTTCCGTGTCGGAACACCTGACCCTGACACCACCCACGAGGCAATCGCACCCAAGGGGGAACCCCGACAGAAAGGGCCAGTCTGATACGGGGGGCTTCCGATGAAAAAAGCCCCCCCACTGAACACCCCTCCAGAACATGCTGAAGGAGTTGTTCTGCAGCCGGACATGCAAGGTGTAAGGCCCCCATGGGTTCCTACACACCGTAGCCCTGCAGTGATATTACTACCACCCCAAATCATGTGAGCTGCGACCACTTGCCAATATTTCAGGAGTGGGAGGCACCAACATGATACCTGGCCTGGCGAAGGCGAGGCCGGGGAAGCCCGCACTGTGTGCCTCAAAAGGTTTCGAGCCCCCCTGCTGACAACACTTAAGTTGACAGACGTAACACCAGGCTCAATCAACACAGTTCAAGGTGTGGGAGCCGCTTGACAGCACAACATTCTCACGGACAGACCCAGGCTCAGCCATCAACTGGGTGTCAGCCCCTGTCCCCATGAGAAGCGAAAAGGGGGGCCGCCCGCGCATCAACGAAGGCACGCGGCCCGCAGCCAAAGGAAACAATCAGAGCCCACTTCTTCCGCTGGTCTTGGGGAAGGGAGTGATCGGAGAGCGGGCTGCTCGCGGCAGGACGGTGACGGCTTGTTTGTTCAAGCCGAACCCATCCTACATGGCCGATCCCTCGGCCGCCAAGGCTGTCGGCCTTGTGGACACCTGTCGAATCAACGCCCAGGATACCTCTGGCGGGGGAAAACATGGCCGCCTGTCGAGGGCCTCGTCATCGCCGCTGACGAGGCCGTGCTCTCTCTTCTTCTGGCTGCGCGGTGTGAGGCGGTGTAGGGCCTAGGACAATACCGCCCGCGCTCCAGCAGAAGACCAAAATCCCCTGCGGAGAGGGGAACCCTGAGCGGTTATAGCTTGCGGCTGGGTCAAAGCTAATAACGTCAACAACCTCGCGCGATGTGTCGACGTCGGCTGGCCCTCAAGGCCCCTCCACCAGACACCATTTTTTTAATAGAAAAAAAACAGCAATTCGAACACAGTTCTAATCGTTGCCAATTCCATACCGTGGTGGTACAAGCGTTAACAGCCCACCAGCCACTCGCCAGGCCGACCCACCCATGGTGTCTGCCGGGCGGGGCATTGTTTCAACATGTCAAAAACAAAGGACTGATGTTAACACGGAGCACCAGTGGTGATTGCAAACAGCAACCTCCACTGTGGTGTGCACCATGAAAGGGTTAAATGAATAAAAGAGCTAAACCACAAAAAACTGTAGAATGAGCAAACCCATACACACAAAGTTAAGGGGAGACGGACCAGAGCGAACTAGTCCCGCCTTCATTCAAAATATTCACAACAGGACACCAGCCCTAGTTTAGCCCATTTACCAAAAAAGGTAAACAAAGCCCCCCCCCGCACTACTCCCCCAGTATACCGATTGACCGTCAGTATGAATGGTTGAGAGGAGAGAAAACTGTAGCAAGACAGACCTTCTCATAGCAGAGTGACAAAACGAAACAATAGCCCACTACACAGGGCCGCCTCAGGGGGTGGGGGGCCTCGCGTCTAAATACGCACAGGGCCTCACATTTCTCCCAGGCGGCCCTGCCCTTATACTACTGCAGCCTAGCGCGAGGCGATGTGGGACCCAGAACAACAATTGCCTGCGCACAGACACGCAACATGTTTACCATGTCGGCTGGACCCATAGCCCCACTACCCGACGCCAACCCAGATGGGAACACCGTTCAACAAACCCCGCCGGAACACAAGGTAACATACCTGGCTAGGTAACCTAGCCACGGCCTACCCTGTTGTCAACCCATTTACCCGAAAAAAGGTAAATAGGACTCAGCAAAAAAACCCACAACAGCTACCGACTGACCTTCATTGATGAACCGGGCAAGAGGAGGGAGAGTGACAACATCTCACGGCGGAGACATTAGAACAGCGTAGCAATTAGCAGTAGTAATAGCATGCGGCATTAGCGATAGCATGTAGCATAGCATTAGATGTTTTAGTAGCACGCCCAAGACAGCTTGGAAACCGTTCCCTGCAGTGAACGTTCACCAAACCATTCTGCCCCCGGCGCCAACACACAACATGGTTGTGTAACAAAACAAACCAGCATTACTAACACTAATACCCATGCCTGAAGACACAGGGCCTACCTGAGTACAAGCTGGCCTGACAGCCAGTCTTGTACAGCTGAACCTCGATGTGCTGTCATCAAACGAGGAACATCAACATAGGCCCGTCGTGTCGCCGAAAACATGCGTCGAAGATGCCAGGGGCCAGCAACCTCCGGTAAGCTTTCAACATTATGACTCTGATCTTTTTCATCCTGCTAGTTATCGTATGGTGCACGCATCCATTACGCTGGGACGAAAATAGAAGAGTGTTTGGTGACCAGAGTCACGGTTATATGGGCGGTGCCACCATGGGGGCGGGGCCCCATACAGGTGGGGTGCATGTATTTTGTTTGTGGGAGATACAGTAGGTATCATAGGAGATAAGGGGTATCTCATAAGGCTCAGAGCGGGACGCGAAGCAAATACGATATATAACCTAACTTCCTAGGTATGACAACTAACCCTTGCTACTCAAGCCTTGTTGAATTACCTTGTCCTAATTCTGTTCTCTCTGTGCCCCAGGTCAGGACCACCGCTCCGGTACTCCGCTCACCTGGACGCCCCATGCGGCACACGGAACGCACCATTCCTCGTCTAATGAACATTCTTGTACCTGTCGCACATTCTTGACCTGTAAACCTGTCTGCTTGGGGGGTAACAATTAAAACCAACCTAAACCGCTCCATTCTCTCTCCTCCTGTGTTCTGCAATTGGGCTCCGCCAACCCCTATCCTAACAGCTGTATGTCCTCAGGTTCTTTCTGGGGGGTATACAGTATTACTCAAACTGGAGCCAGCTGGTACCACATCTCCCTTTATCTGCACCAAATGTGCTCTAAGTGCTCATCTGTAAAATTAAGGAACATTTTATTTTTCAAAAATGTTACGAAAGGACCTTACCAAGGGCGGCTAGGTGGTGCAGTGGGCAAGGCGCTCACCACCAATGCAGGAGACGCTGGGTTCGAGCCCAGCTCTCCGCATTGCTATCAGCTTGGCTGGTCGTTCATACTAATACAATTGGCAGTATTAGGGGGTGGGAAGCTGATGGGTGGGGATCGGACGTTGTGGACAGCGACTCCTACAGGTCGGTTGGTGCGCCTGCACAGCAGAATCAGGAAGCGACAAGGGCGGCGTGCCCTCCAAACGCAGACCCCCGACGCTGAGAGATCGCGCTGTGCAGGTGAAAAAGATGCGACTGCTGCTTCCTCGAGTACCGGAGGGGACACGTGATGTAAGGCTTAGTCCACATTACAGCTGGCTTGTGGGAGGCATGGCCTAACAGCGTTCGAGACAGGGGAGGGTAGAATTGGACGATACGAAATTGGGATGGGAGAAAAATAGAAAATGGGAGAAAAAAGTAGATAAAAAAAAAAAAAAGGACCTTACCAATTGTTAAACTTAAACCATTCCTGGTTTAAGTAGAGCTTTGGAACAATTGTTGCCTTTTATGTATAATTTAATATTTCCATCCCTCCATTTTCATATTGATTGTGTGCTTATCTGGCTTGTTATTTCATATCAAATTACATTAGACTTTTTAATTAGATAATCTGTTGGTGTTGGCAAAGACAATATATACTATATGTAAATTGTGAAATTACCAATTAATTTATTACCATATGTCTATTTTACCAAAAAGAGTTAAAGGCTCTCATAGCAACCTTTTGTCTACTCTTTGTATTGTATTGTTAAAATGAATACTTGTTAGGTAATTTATGTTATTTTGGAATATGGATTTCTTGTTTATCGCCCATGCACCCATCAGTCCGTTTGATGGGTAATTTGCTCGATAGAATGAAACCTTTATCCTTTGAAGATCTGATACACAATATTTATTTTGGGTTGGTTGTGTATCGTCTGCAGACTTCGAGACTTTTGACTCTATACGATTGTATAATCCTTGATTTCTATGATTTGATATTATCCTCTCGGCTAATATTTCAATTGATGTAATAAAGAGATATAGACAATGGGTAAAGCACCTCTTTGTGATCTTCATTGGCAAATAATGATGTCTGGACTATTTGGAATGTTGTACAAGTTAGCATATTCTGGGTTTATTCTTGCGTGATCATTTCCACCCACCCACCCACACCCACACACCCACACACACACGATACAAAGACAATAAATCCTGCAAATATTATTAATATAAGTTTATTAAATGGTATGAATATTTCATTTTAAAATAGTATGCAAAACTGCAAATAAACCTGTACAGTATACGTTCACAGTTTAATACGTTCCCTTTGAATTGCCAACTTAGATTAAGAGAGATAGGGTTTCATATAGTCACAACTTTATAGAAATGTATAATATCCATTGTGATGAGAATATCAAAATCATGCTTAATAAAAACCTTTAATTGCCCATTCAGGCTAATAATCAATTATGAAATATATTACAACTTATAGAATTTGCAGAGATACAAAAACATATACAAGCTAAAAAAGGGCTCTCCAGGAGATCAGTTGTGCCGCTACATTCAGTGTGTGTGTGTGTGTATGTGTGTGGGTGTGTGTATGTGTGTGGGTGTGTATGCGTGTGTATGCGTGTGTATGCGTGTGTGCGCGCGCACGCGCGTGTGGGTGTGTGTGTGCGGTGCGCGTGTGTCATGAGAAATGGCTCATTCCATCTCTGGGCATCACATGGTTTGTTGAAATGAACACCAAACAGGCAGAAAAATGACCTTGGCAAATGTTTCAAATCTGTGTGTCTCAACGTTTGGCTTTAGGAATGTTCTTTATTTTCAATAAAAAAAAAAATCCATTTCAGGTGTACAATCTCACACGTGAAATAGAATTTTGAGAACATTCCAATGATGTAATTAATTGAGTGATCTCAAGCCCGCCCTCTTTTCTTGATCACAACTGTTGCACCCTTTATACTCTACAGTAATGAGGATCAAAAAAAGGGCGGAGCCTGAGATAGGTCAATAATGGCTAATTGTCATTGAAAGCTATGTCGGTCTGGAATTCTAAGATAGAATTCTGAGAAAACACACCTGAAAGGTATTTCTATAAAGTGCACATTCTCCTGTAGATGTGTACAAACACGCTTATGTACATAACAGGTTTGTTCATCAAGAAGTTGACAGAACAAAGAGTTTTTTTTCCCCAAAACAAAATATCCATAATTTGAAATAAGTGCTATCTTCGCTTACAAAATGATTGCTGTTATTACGGTAAAAACACGATAAGGGATACTATTAAAGATATTATATACTGTATCTTTAGACCTTTGTTTATAAGAAAGTAACATTTCTGAGGATGTAATCATTTGTGGTTTCGAAAATATACAGTATACTGAGGAATAGTAAACACTTTTTTTTCAAAAGAGATATATATATTTTGGAATTAAACCCTTCATACACCTACTCCTGACAACAACAAATGGACCTATCTCAAGCACCGCCCTTTTTTCTTGATCGTCCAATCACAGCTGTTGCTTCCCGCAACAACAGCTGCGATTGGAGGATCAAGAAATCAGGACGTGGCTTAAAGTAGGTAAATTAAGAGCAACTTTCCCTGCTTTACCTTGTTATTCCCCTCATATAAAAAAAAGTGTCATTCAATAGAAAGAGAAAATACCACTCTGTCACATCATGAAGCAATAACAGTTATATCATAGATACATACATGTGATACAAGACAATGGGAAAAAAAAAAAAAAAAACATACATTTCATTGCCTCTACCCTTATACCAACCAAATGGTCTTACTGGTCCTTACTGTACAATAATGCCCCTGCAAACGATTATTTCGTTTTCACATTTCTAGATGCAAAGATAAGAACACTTCACTCTGTGAATGGAAGAGACCCCCTTACTCTGCTTTCACCACACTCACCAAGGACAGTTCTCACTGTGTGATCTCACTGTGTGTGTGTGCACAAGAGAGCGAAAGAGTAAAAAGTGTGTGTGTGTGTGTATTTAACTATGTGGTGCATGTGTGTATATATTTGTATTTGCGTGCATACATGCTAGTGTGTGTGTGTGTGTGTGTGTAAGTGTACGTGTAAGTATTTGTGTGTGACAGAGAGTGTGAGAGTTAAGTTACTTCATGGTAAAAGCCAGTGGAGGCAGATGAGGCGCGTGGCTCCACCGCAAATGCTAGCAAAGCCGATGGATACACAGTATGTATTATTTGAAGTAAATACATTCTGACCATTTTCCTGCCAAGGAAAACATTGACGTTTCACATTATATTGGCACAACAAAGCTGCGAGAAGTGTGGAATGTGTAGTGTGTGTGTGTGTGTGTGTGTGTGTGTGTGTGTGTGTGTGTGTGTGTGTGTGTTTAAAGACTATAATCTTTATGATCTTTAGAGAAGTGACAGCTTAAGTGTTTCGGTCAGCACCAGGAAAACCTTGCGCTTAGAAAATAAAGCTTGAGCGAGCTGCTTTTATTGGTTACTAGGTTATTTTGACTACAGAGAGCAGAGTGCACAGTCGCAGTTTGGTCATCCAGCCAGAGGGTGCTGGTCTCAGTCCAGCTGAGACCTTGAAACCCCTTTGGCTAAACTAGGCGGCCCTTGGAAACTGATCGGAGGCCAGATTTAAGACCTCTATCTCTATCATGATGAAGAAGTTAGCTCATCTGAGATCTGCTCAAAGCACTAACTGGGAGGGTGGGGACTGCAACTAATGACAAGGGATAGTTGAGAGAATGAGGAGACGGAGGATGGATGGATGGATGGATGGATGGATGGATGGATGGATGGATGGATGGATGGATGGATGTATGGATGGATGGATGGATGGATGGAAAGATGGATGGATGGATGGATTGATTGAAGGCTGTCTGGTACGTGTCACCAGCTCTCCATCAGGCTGATAAGGTGAAGGGGTCTTAACTTGCATCCCGAGGGACACCTCCCCTCCCCATCTCCAGTCTTTTACGTTTAGATCCATCTCCTAAACTCTCCTAGCTGGGAGTGGTACAGTCCGGCTTCGCATCTAGTGCCGCTGAGCTGCGTTCAAGTTACGCCGCGGTCCACGAGCGTTCGTAACTCGCGCTGCGTGTCGCCTCACACCAGCAGGTGGCGTTTCTTGTGGAGGGCGAGGTGGTCGGACCGGGAGAAGCTGCGTTCACAATCGGGGCACTGGAATGGCTTGACTCCCGTGTGTTTGCGGAAGTGTCTGGTCAGCTCGTCCGAGCGGGCGAACTTCCACGTGCAGCCATCCCACATACATTTATAGGGCTTCTCCCCTACAGAGAAGAAAGAAGAAGGAACACCGTGGTTAAGAATAGAACGGTTTTATCTAAATGTTTCTCTACAAACCACATCAATACTGACAAAAGATTGGAGAGAAACCTTGTAGACCTAACCGTATACAAGATTGGAGAGAAACCTTGTAGTCCTAACCGTATAAAAATGTTCTGTTGTTAGATATGACTGATGTGTCCATAATTCTGTAGCTGAGACACCGGGACGTGAAACCTATGATCAGTTGACCTAACCTCTTGTGGATGAAACTGTGAAATTAAACTATTCCCACTTTTCCTGGGGATCCCTCTCAAGGACTCGGTCCTTGAGAGGGATCCCCAGGAAAAGTGGGAATAGTTTAATTTCACAGTCCCAACCCGAGCATGACATCAGAGCAAAACGACCACCGTGTGAATATGGTCAGTGCCACGAACAAGGCAAGAAAAGAAAACATGTTGAACAACTCGCGTGAATGTCACAATGTGTGACGGTGTGTGCAGTACCTGTGTGTGTTCTGCGGTGTGCTTTCAGGTGGGAGCTCTTGGTATACACTTTGTTACAGCCTCCGAAATCACAGCGGTGGATTCGTCGCTTCTTCAGAGAATCAGGAGAGTCGATCGGGAGAGGGCGCTTGCTGCCTGGGTGGACTATTACTGATGGATTGTTACCCCTGGAGAGAGAGAAAGTGAGAGAGAGAGAGAGAGAGAGAGAGAGAGAGAGAGAGAGAGAGAGAGAGAGAGAGAGAGAGAGAGAGAGAGAGAGAGAGAGAGAGAGAGAGAGAGAGAGGTTAATGGCCGTGTTGTCATTTAATCTATGCCTGTAGTTATATACTTGGCCAACAGAGGGAGGTAGCATTCTGTAACACTGGTGTCCTCTCTACACAGTATGGAACTTAAACACAAGCTTTTCTCCTCTTCTTTTGTTATTTTCTAAGCCTGAAGCCTGAGCGACACACTGCCATTAACACACTTCCTGCCTCTCCCAACCTACCAGGCCTGATTCTTTTCTTCCTTCACTTACTTTGTTCTTTTTCTCCACCCTGTAGCAGGAATCTGACCTGGCATCTGCTGTGGTGACTGTTATAAGGCTATCATACTATATACAGTATACAGCTGGACTGAACTGGAGTCATAACCAATAAGATCCTTTGCCGACAAAACCCTTTGTTCCTCAAACTCTCTGTGGCAGTATCGCATCCTACAAGAGAGGTTATGTGAGGGCGCCCTTGGGGCATTTAGAGAAGCTTTACATTTTAGTTTATTTCCCATCGTATGGAAGTATAAGATCAGAGCCTCGAAATGAGGTATCTGGGTGTTAAAAATAACCTTCAAAGAGCAGAGAGCTCTTTTTACACATTCACAGCACAAAGTTCCCTTTTAGAGGAGGAATCGGTGCTTGAAATTATCCATTTGGATAGTGCTTTAATCTATCAATGAGATAATATTGAATGTGCAGTGTTGAAATAAATAAAATATAATAAAATAATTAAAATGTGATTTCATTTTGAGTACAATTATAATACACTTCTTGTGGGTAAATGTGGGTTTTAAAGATGTTTTGAATTAATTACAATATCTGACAAAAGGCATGGAATTATGCGGTGAGTGGTTGCCATGGTAAATAAGGACTCCATGGCAAAAACCACTGTATGGTACCTGTGTACAGGCTGGTTGAAATGGGGGGGGGGGGCATTTATTTCTATCTTCCTTGTCCTTTTTGATCAAATCCACCATTCTGTGTTGTCGGTAATTTACCAGTGACTTCAAATATGAAAGAAAAAGGATGATATGTATGATTCTAAGATACAGGTGACTCCCCACTCAAAGAGATAAGGATCTGATCGTGTTTCTTTCCCAAGATGGTGGCAGAGTGGACCGACTTCTCTTTAGACAGACCTTAGTACTACTTCAATAAACAGCATAGAATATAATAGAATGGAATAGAATAGAGTAGAATAGAATAGAGTGGAATAGAATATAATAGAGTGGAATAGAATAGTAGAGTAGGGTAGAATAGAAACACAGCCAAGTTTAAACTAGGAAAACAAAAACAAGGAAGTCTTACTTCCCTAAAATTGTCTAAAAGTGTGTGTGTGTGTGTGTTTCTGTCTGTCTATCTGTCTGTCTGTCTGTCTGTCTGTCTGTCTGTCTGTCTGTCTGTCTGTCTGTCTGTCTGTCTGTCTGTCTGTCTGTCTGTCTGTCTGTCGGTGTCTGTCTGTCTGTCTGTCTGTCTGTCTGTCTGTCTGTCTGTCTGTCTGTCTGTCTGTCTGTCTGTCTGTGTGTGTGTGTGTGGCTGTCTGTCTGTCTGTTTGTCTGTGTGTCTGTCTGTCTGTCTGTCTGTCTGTCTGTCTGTGTGTGTGTGTGTGTGTGTGTGTGTGTGTGTGTGTGTGTGTGTGTGTGTGTGTGTGTGTGTGTGTGTGTGTGTGTGCGACTGTGCGTGCGTGTGTGTGTCTGTAAGTGGCAGTTGAGAGCAGGTGTCAAGTGTTGAAATATGAGTCTCTCACAGTACAGTACTGTGTAAAGGAATGCAGAAAAAAAAAACATAACACATACACACACACACACACATACACACACACACACACACAGACAAACAGACACAGACAAATAGACAGATACAGCCACAGACAGACAGACAGACAGACAGACAGACAGACAGACAGACAGACAGACAGACAGACAGACAGACAGACAGACAGACAGACAGACAGACAGACAGACAGACAGACACACACACACACACACACACACACCATCATTACGTATAGTTAGGCAACTTGACATATTTAATGTACTACATACACCTATTTTCTGTAGGTGTTTGTGTGTCTGTGTGTGTGTGTGTGTGTGTGTGTGTATGTAAGACTGGTGGTGGTAACAGCTCTGGCCACGCCCACTTCCTTTTAAGGGTCCAATTATCTCAGAGTTGGCAGAGCGACAAA
>NC_140171.1:37467642-37475142 GCF_963971535.1 Notolepis coatsorum
CATGTTGAAGTCATGTAGACATCATGTGTCTCATGTGTCTAAATCGTATGTGAGTGGGTTTGTGTCGGCGTACGTACGCCAGTGAAGCTGTGTGTGCGACTGCGTACTGTACGCGTGCGCGAGTTGTATCGCTACAAATACAGAAGGCCATGCAGTTGGCAGAAGGCCATGCACGGGGTCGGGGCAGGTCCCGTACCTGTGCCCCCTCAGGGGCAACAGAACACATTCAGAAGCCGACTAGCCCCCCTCTTCAAACCCGGGGAGTCTTGACATCTCCCACAGATATGAAGGAACCTCAGATAACCTCCCACAGCTGCTCCACCCCAGGTGTGCCCTGGTGAGGAAACAGAACACGTCCCGTCCCATCCCGCCCGCCCCCGTCGGACCCGACATCGCAGGTGTGTCGCTGCCGAAGTGAATTCAGCGCCTCTCGCGGTGAACGTAGTCTGAGGTGGTGGAAGGAAGGAGAGAGAGAGTGTGCTGAATCTAGTTCAGTGGGCTAAATCAATCACCTGCCCCATATAGCCCAGGTTAAATGGGGGCAACTTGCTGATAGTGCCAGTTAGGATTTGTGTCAAGGTGAAACTGATCCATGATCTGTAGCCCGTCCCTTTTTAGATAGATACCATAGGGGGAGGGAACCCGAGACACACCTGCCTTTAAACTGTGTTTTTTTACTCTCCAGGTGACAGATCAAAGGACACTCACACAGACACACACACGCGCACGCGCGCGCACGCGCGCACACACACACACGCGCACGCACACACGCGCGGGCGCACACGCACACACACACATGCACAGAGGGAGACTGGAGCTGAAGGAACCAGTGCATACTGCACCTATTTGGTAAATAAGTAGCTTACCAGAGTTGTAAACTGTGAGGGGAATATTTGCTCTGCGTGTCACGTGGGCGTGTGTCAAGTGTGGTCTGCAAATATTGTCCTTCTAGGTCAGGAGAGCTACTGTGTCCACCAGCAACCCTCTCAGCAAACACTTACTACATCTCTCTCCACCCCTGGACTCTCTCTCCATCTCTCTCTCTCTCTCTATATATATATACACATACACACTATATAGCATATTCTTCATATCTATCTAACCATATCCCTCACTAAAGTATCTCAAAGCTTAAAGGTGTTATATGTAGCTTTACATTCCAACATTCATCACTCAGTGATATAGTGTTTGGTCAGTAACACAGATCTCCAGTCTCTGCAGTAAACAGAACATCTATTTGCTGTTATCCCATTCCCACTTTATCCAATCAGGAGAGAGAACTCCACAATGTGATCGTAGATCGTATCTCATATTTGATCTGCAATGCCTAATTTATCAGGAAGTTAGCCAAAACACAGATACAGCATATTTATTTTAATGACACTGTGCTCTCTCTCTCTCTCTCTCTCTCTCTCTCTCTCTCTCTCTCTCTCTCTCTCTCTCTCTCTCTCTCTCTCTCTCTCTCTCTCTCTCTCTCTCTCTCTCTCTCTCTCTCTCTCTCATTGCTGTGTAGGCCTTGTAGTGAGAAATGATTCAGACAGACAATAAATTAATCATTTGATAATAACAGCGTGAAATAGTTAAGTGGAGATGGCAGGTTCTCTCCCCCCCCCCCCCCCTCTCCCCCCCCCCCCCCCCTCTCTCTCTCTCTCAATGTGAAAAGAGCGTAGCATGAATGATATGAAACAACATGTCTGAGGGGAAAATATTGTGGGTTTGAATCCCTGGCTACTGACTCAACCACACACGCACATACACCACTTGCACACACTAAGTTTCTGCTGGCTCAACAGAAAAACACGAACTAAATCACTGAAAAGACTAAATTATCACATGCACACACACACGCATGCACACGCAAACATACACACACGTGTACGTATGCATGCATGCACACACGCACGCACACACACACACGCACACCTACACACACACACACACACACACACACACACACACACACACACACACACACACACACACACACACACACACACACACACACACACACACACACACACACACACACACACACACACACACACACACACACACACACACACACACACACACACACACACACACACACACACACACTAATGGCAACAGGCTGGAGATGATGAGATCACCAGAGAGACCAGAAACCTCCAGACAACAGCTTTGTCCAAGAACACGCCACATTAGGCCCCCCTCCCAACACACACACACACACACACACACACACACGCACACACACACACACGCACACGCACACATACACACACACACACACACACACACACACACACACACACACACACACACACACACACACACACACACACACACACACACACACACACACACAGCCCAGAGCCCTACACCACAGCCTCCAACCCTGCCTTCTCTAAACCCTAGCCTAGTCTGATTTTACTTCCTATACTTGAGTCTCCTTATTTCTGTTTTCTAAATCCAATGTTAAGCCCTGTCCTCTCCCTCTCTCTGTTTTACCCTCTCCTTCCTTCTCCTCTCCTTTCCCCCTCTCCTTCCTTCCCTCCCTCTCCTCTCCCTTTCACCTTCCTTCTCCACTCCCCCTCTCCTTTTTACTCTCTCCTTCCTTATTATCTCCTCTCCCCTTCTCCTTCTCCTCTCAGCTCCACTCCTCTCCTCCATTCTCCTCTCCCCTTCCTTCTCCCCTGCTCCTCTCCCCTTCCGTATCCTCTCCTCCATTCTCCTCTCCCATTCCTGCTCCCCTGCTCCTCTCATTCCTTATCCTATCCCTTCCTTCTCCTCTCCCCTTCCTTCCTTCACTTCATTCTCCTCTCCTTCCTTCTCTTCCTTCTACTCTTCTTCTCTCCTTCCAGCTCTTCCTTCTCCTCTCCTTGCCACATGACCTAAACTCCCCTCCAGTGTCCATCTGTCCTTATCTTCCTCTACTCTGAACCCTTGTCTGTTTGCCTGTTGTAACACCTAGTTCCTCATCACCTGTGTTGTTGATAATGAGTGTAATTATAGAGAAACATGGAGCTTGTCAAAGACTCAACATCTCCCTCTCCTTTATCTTAGCCTTCTTTTCTAACCCTCCCACTCCTAGAGTCATGGCTTCTAGTCCCTGGCCTTTATAATGATGGCTTATTTTCTAGTTTTATCCGCATACACTTCCCTGGTCTCATAATAAAGTCCATTTGTCCCTTAATTTCAGCTCTCTAGCCCTAATACACTCTCACCCATAGCCCCACCCATAGCTCCTAGCCCATCCTATCACCCCCTAGCCCCACCCACTAGGGCTGAGCCCAAACGTTCGAACGTTCGAACCTTCGTTCGTTACGTTGGCATTCGAATTCTAAATCAAATTTTTAATTTTAATTTTTTTATAAAAATTTATAAATACTTTTTTTTCTATTAATTCTGTTTAACCAATGGGGTTTTTCTTCACAGTTGCAGATAAAGATTAGGCTACACTAATATTATAGTATTAAAAGAAACTGATGAGTTATATTCATTAAAGAAAGTTGATTTAATTTATTTAGTTGGGCTGGGGCTTCTCCCTGGGCTGGGGCTGTTAAAAGATTAATCACTTTATTCAAATTGAGGATTTAGTTTGAGGATATTTATAAAAATAAATGTTAAAAAAATTATTTAAAAAAAACATCTAGTTTTTTTTTTAATTAAAAACGAAGGTTCGAACGTTTGTTCGAAAAACCCTGACGAAGTTCGAATCCCAAAAACAGGCTTCAGGGACAGCCTTACCACCCACAGCCCCTAGCCAACCCTATCACCCTCTAGCCACAGCCACAGCCCCTAGCCAACCCTATCCACCCTCTAGCCACAGCCCCTAGCCCACCCCTATCACCCTCTAGCCACAGCCACAGACCCTAGCCAACCCTATCACCCTCTAGCCACAGCCCCTAGCCAACCCTATCACCCTCTAGCTACAGCCCCTAGCCCACCCCTATCACCCTCTAGCCACAGCCACAGCCCCTAGCCCAACCCTATCACCCTCTAGTCACAGCCCCTAGCCCACCCCTATCATCCTCTAGCCACAGCCACAGCCCCTAGCCCACCCCTATCACCCTCTAGCCACAGCCCCTAGCCCACCCCTATCACCCTCTAGCCACAGCCACAGCCCCTAGCCCACCCCTATCACCCTCTAGCCACAGCCACAGCCCACCCCTATCACACTCTAGCCACAGCCCCTAGCCCACCCCTATCACCCTCTAGCCACAGCCACAGTCCCCAGCCCACCCCTATCACCCTCTAGCCACAGCCACAGCCCCTAGCCCACCCCTATCACCCTCTAGCCACAGCCCCTAGCCCACCCCTATCACCCTCTAGCCCAGGGGTTCTCAAACCTTTTCATACCGTGACCCCATTTTATTTAGTATTTTTTTGGGGACCCCACACTTATGTATCGTGTAATTTCAACGTGGAATTAAGGAATATCAAAATAAAAGCACACATTGTTGAACTTGATCATGCATATTTATTAGAAAATGTAATTACAGCACTAGGGCTGGGCGATAAAACAATAACGATAACTATCGCGATAAATAATTTCCTCGAAATAAACATGAAACGTGGTCGCAAAGTTTCGATATATCGATTTTCCAAGCTTGGCTCCGTTCAGCCTCGGCTCAGCACACTCACTAACAACAACCAGCGTTACGTGATGACGTACTTACGCACAACAGCTAACAACCAATCAGTGAAGGAGATGGCCGAGACGCGGAAGGAGGTAGGACTCACTCAACAACAAGGCTTGCTAGGCTAATTAGCTTGCACGGCGGCGTTTTATATATTTACGTGCCGAGTATGTGTTTTTTTTTTTATTCTGAGGCCACGTTTATGGTAGTGTGGGATATACAGTGGACGCCGTTTCAATATATTGTGGCGGAAGAGAGTATTTTAGTGTCATATTTAGCACATTGTCATGGAATACAACGCTTAGAACCAACAGGCTGGCTAGGACAACTAGCTTGCACGGCACTGTTTTATATATTTACATGCCGAGTATGTGTGTGTTTTGAATTCTGAGGCCACGTTTATGGTAGTGTGGGATATACAGTGGACGTCGTTTCAATATATTGTGGCGGAAGAGAGTATTTTAGTGTCATATTTATTGTCATGAGATACTCCGCTTGTCGGCTAACGTGCGCAGACTGATGACGACATCAACTCGACTTGAGACATTCGCAGCAGCATAAGAAGTTAATTAAACTTGACGGACATTATATCGACGATAATTATCGATATCGAATTATATGAAAATAATTTTATAATTTTATCGCGATAACGTTTTTGGTCATATCGCCCAGCCCTATACAGCACTATGTTATCAATACACATTTATAAAACAAGGCATATTTAGCCAAAATATGTTGCCAGTAGGGCTGACCTTCGAAGCTTTTTTTGGCAATCGAAGCTTCGGGGCCGAGCTTCGATTTTAATGTGAAGCTTCGAGAGATTTTTTTTTTTTTTTTAATATTATTATTATTATTATTATTATTATTATTATTATTATTATTATTATTATTATTATTATTATTATTATTATTATTATTATTATTATTATTATTATTATTATTATTATTATTATTATTATTATTATTATTATTATTATTATTATTATTATTATTATTATTATTATATATTTTTTTATCTTATGTTGTGGGACTTGTACAGAACTTTGGTCAACTTTGTTGTTTTTAAATGTGCTCTATAAATAAAGTGGATTGGATTAATTAATTAAGTAGCCCCTTTCGTGACTGTGACGCAGCCAACAAGGTTTCACTCGGCTGCGCTGCCTGGGTGCAGTGGGGCTGCTCTCACAGCCAACGACATAACATTACATAATTATGTTGCAACCTTCGTCTATCAAGCAAACAATTATATAAATATTTATATGTAGTTGATAGAGACAAAGGCAGAATTCGACTTAATTAAGCACGTTTTATTAAGACATATTTTTATATGGGTCGGGACACTTCATAAAGCAGCACAATGAACACAAATCTGTCCGACATAGTCTTAAATAACAAACGGCATTGCTTCGCTTCTTCGTCGACATGTCTGCTGCACAGATAATCTCCACGTGTGCTTGTTGTAGAGAGGTGGAGTCGAGGCGCCGCTTACTTTCGTTTCATTGGAATGGAGGCGGGAAGGCGCCGCTTACTTTCGTTTCATTGGAATGGAGGCGCAAGATTTTGGAGGCAAAAAATAAAATAAAATATTTATTTAAAAAATTTAATATATATATATATATTTTTTTTTTTTACTTACATTTTTTTTATGTTCGAAGCTTGTGCCATCGAACGAAGCTTCGAAGCTTCGAAGTATTTAAGACAGCCCTAGTTGCCAGATTTTCTAAATTTTTAATGGCTAGAACCACTGCTCTAGCCACAGCCACAGCCCCTAGCCCACCCCTATCACCCTCTAGCCACAGCCACAGCCCCTAGCCCACCCCTATCACCCTCTAGCCACAGCCACAGCCACAGCCCCTAGCCCACCCCTATCACCCTCTAGCCACAGCCCCTAGTTCACTCCTCTCACCCCCTAGCCCCATCCACAGCCCCTAGTTCACTCTTCTCACCCCCTAGCCCCATCCACAGCACTTAGTTCAGTCCTTTCACCCCATATCCAATCCCCTAGCCCACTCTCACCCCTAACCCACTCCTCTCATCCCTAAAGCCCATCCACAACCCCTATAACCCCATCATATCGTCGTCTCCCCCCCCCCCCCCCCCCCCCCCCCCCACCCACACACACACACAGCCCCTCTGAGCTCCTCCACAGCAGACTGAGAGGCAGCAAGGCTGGAGACCTCGGGGGAAGCTAGAGGGGGCCATCAGCAGGGGAGAGGAAACAGGAGCCTTCATCATCTCTCTCACTCTCACACACACACACACACACACACACACACACAGTCACACACACGCACACACACACACACATTCCCAAGCACGCACACACACACACACACACACACACACACACACACACATACACATCCACAAGCACACGCACGCACATCCACACACACTTAAGGAAACACAAAGGTTGACATAATACACAAACAGAAGTGAAAACAAAAACTCTCTCTCAGTTATAGACACACACACACACACCTCAAGCCACACTTGTCCAAGAGAGAGAAGCTTTGAGACTTTCCAGACATCTGAGGACGGAGGGGAAGTAAGAGTGAAAGAGGACTGCCAGAGAGAAAGAGAGGGAGGGAGAGAGAGAGAGACATAGAGAGAGACATAGAGAGAGGGGGAGACAGAGAGGGGAGACATAGATAGATAGATAGATAGATAGATAGATAGATAGATAGATAGATAGATAGATAGATAGATAGATAGAGATAGATAGATAGATAGATAGATAGATAGATAGATAGATAGATAGATAGATAGATAGATAGATAGATAGATAGATAGATAGATAGATAGATAGATAGATAGATAGATAGATAGATAGATAGATAGATAGATAGATATATAGATAGATAGATAGATAGATAGA